>NW_007579187.1:138963-162658 GCF_000690725.1 Stegastes partitus
TATCTGAAAATGTAATCTAGGCTATATTTCACTAAAAACAAAACTGATGAATCCTAAATGTATAGGTTAACAACACTGAAGAAAAATATAAAATAAAATGATTACAGTGTTTTCTCAGGCCTGTTTTCTCTCACATCCTCTCCTCTGAATAAATTCAGCTGACTTGCATATAATCAAGATCAGTGCATAATCACTGTGAGCAATGGTCAGCCTGACCACCACTATAAAAACAGCTGAAAAAAATGTAAATGGAATCATTAATCCTAATTATCTGTATGACAATTTATCGTCAAATATAATGTAGTGCTGGTGGCGGCCCTGATTGCAGAATGGGATAAAAAGAGATTAGAAAATGACACCATTATCAAGTCCAGGAAGCAAAAGTGGGGGAGAGGAATTTCTGTTTGGGTTGAGAGACCGTGTCATGTTTAGTTCTTGGCTGGAGAACAGTGGCTCCTCTTTCAACAGTCGAACTGGTCAACGGCAAGGAATCACTGCAGATGAATATGTGATTCCTGTTTAATCAGTGCTTAAGTATAAAAATGTTTTCATATCACAGTCCTCCTAAACACTGCTTAGTTTGTCCCTTCCTACTGTGGGTGACGTCACTGAGGCCTGGCCCAGGTTGGTCCTGGTCAGACTGGTGTGGGTGTCTGATGGCAGTCAGGACAACGAGTGTCAAGTCATAGAGAGTTACCCAGGATGCAGTTCGAAGATAAAACGCTGCCTTAAAAATTAAAAGCACAAACAAATGGTAGCTTTTTTACAATAAATAAAACTGTAAGGAGTAATGAAACCTTGAGGTGTGCAGAGAAAATAACCAGTTCAATACATGAAATACAAAATATATAATAAATATTCAACTGAAACCATGAAGCACTTTACTGAACACTTTCATTATAGGCTACTGTCTAGTCTTAGACTTAATATTTAATGTAGTCAGGTAAAGTAGAATTTTATATAAAAGTTTTGTAGGACTGTAATATTTAGTGAGTACTCAGGTAAATTAACAACTTAAACACTGTGGGGTTGTAACAGCTATATTTAAGCTTGCTAGCTGAGTTAGTAATGTCAGTCTTTTTTATTATTATTATTGGAAAGCACTTTGGCCTGACAGCTGTTGCTCTATGTATGCTATAAAAGGGAGAAAACATTTTATTAATTTATTTAAAAAAAAAGAAAAGACAAATAAAATTGTGCAACAGTGTATTTTTCGGTCACACACTGATAAAGACCAAATTACTATTTGAAAAAAAAAAAATGCAGATTTTTGAGGTGGACATTTTATACAGTTTTTTGGTCTTTTTCTCTAATATAACAGTAAAAATCTATAAAAAACAGTTCAACTAATTGTTTTATTTTTCAGTCATCAATATGCATTTTTCTTCTTTTGAACAAAAATAGACAAATAAATACATACCTCTAAAATAAAGATTTCTGATTTGAATACAGTAAAAGTTTTGTCATTTCAATGTTGAATATGACTAAATTACCATTTGTAAAAAGCTGAAATTCTTGAAGTGGACATTATTTACAGTTGCCTTTTTAAACAATGTTTTTACAGGTATTGTGTACATTCATATTTTTCCTGTGATTTTGCCAGCTATTAGCTTTATCTAACAGTGGAAATCTGTAAAAATGAGAGCAGATAGTTGTTTTTGTTTGTTTGTTTTTTCTAAATACAGCTTGAAACTGTTAAGCTTAAAACTCCACTGATAAAGAAAGCTTTTATTTTGAAGGCCACCACTGCTGCTACTCTCCTCCTGTTGGCTCGATCGCTGTGAGGGAGGCTCCATCCATGCAGGGACGCTGACAGAGCACAGAAGAGAGATAGAGGGAGATGGCTGAAAGGCAGGAGGAGTGGACCGGGTCAGGAACGAGTCTGGAAGCCAGTCAGAGGTGACCTTCATCAGCCGGAGCTGTCAGCGTCCGGAGCGGCCACACATCACAGCCCGGCCTGCGCACTCTTGCTGCGCGGACAGCGTCTCTGCCCGCTCGTCCTCACAACATTTCCACTGCCGATTTTTCTCGACTGCACCTGAGTCCCCTGCTGGATATTTTTTTTGACAGGGACAACACGTCGGATCTGTGAGTGTGAGTAGACTCTGATTCTGCTGCCAGACCTGGTCCTGATGGCTGATGTCATGCAGCATGAGGTCAGCTGATCGCGCTGTGTTGCTGTAAGGACACGATTTATGAAAACCCAGATTCTCATCCGTGACGCGAGCTGCTGATGAGGATGAAGCCACACCCTCAGACAAACTGTGCGCTGTGTGTGCCACATGCATGAATGAAGCCGGGCCTGTTTACTGCCTGCAGGTCTCAGCTGTAACATTTGTGACTGCAGGACCTCCAGTATGCTGTCTGGTACTGGGGCTAAATCATTTCACTGCCACTGCTTTTCTTTTAGAAATCCAACAACCTTTATTTAACTTTCGATCTGTCTCTTCTCAGTTTAAGACAATATATTGTTTCTAATACTTAGCTTGTCCTTGCCAAAAGTCTTTTTAGTTCCTTTTTTTGTGGAGACAGTCAACGGTTGGGGATTTAAACGTGTGTGTGATGTGTTAGGATGCTTGACTTTTAATCCCAAATGTGCATGTGCGTGATGGCACATTCTGAATTCACCCACAGATTATGTAATTTTGCAAATGGCCAGTGAAAAAGAAGCTTAAACGCCTAATTTTCTCCTAAACAGTCGTCCGACAGAGAGCTTCAGCTTTCAAACTGCTGCTATGGGAAAGACGTCCCAAGGTTGAGGTGCTGCCGAGCAGAGGACAGAGCAGAGGTTTACTGTCGGTGCAGGTGCTTGTCAGTCACAAAAACATTTCATGCACTCTTTCATCACCAGATGTCTGTTTCCTTACGAGGCTACAGATGAACCCGACCATTCACACACAAGCACTCATGCATATGCACAGGGGTCTTTTATTTCTGCATCTATTCATATTCTCCCCCTTAAGCCGCAGCACCGGCCGTTTGATCTGGGTTCATTCTCTGATCTGTGATGTGTTTTCTGATCGCGTCCTGCTGCTGCTGTGCGTTTGCAGCGACGCATTGATCTCTGCAGAGCACAGACAGAGAGATGCAAGGTCGCCGTGCTGGAGCGCCGGTGTATTCACTTCAGATGGATGACCTGAGATCACAATAGTGTCTGTAGTGACTGTAGAGGAGGCCTGCAGGGTGACTGGGAGGTCAGGAGGTGAGAGCTGCAGAATAGGTTACCAGCAAGATTGTCTTTGTGATTTCCTGTACTTGGATCAATTAAGTAGAACATGCTCACCATGTAGCGTTCTTATCGAGGGTTGCTCTTTACCCCATTTGCCTCCATAGTCATTTCCCGACAGATGAAAAGTGGAGTCTGCAGTGGATATGCTCTGATTTATGCAGCTAGCTGGCAGACAGCACACTGCAGAGTCAGCAGCAGCACTTGAAGTTAAAGACTCTGTGGGGAAAGCAATGCATTGATTTATGTGGAGTTTGGATTACAGCAAGTATGGTTCTGTAAAGGTCTCTGCTGTCCCCTCCAGGTATCCACACCTGTCGTCTCGCATCAGTCGTTTGGACCTGTTAACCCAGTGGAGCTCCAGCTCCTCATGGCCCCCGTCTCTCTCCACCAGTGAGAGGTGAGCCAAGCTGGCCTCCCCGGCCCCCTCCCTGCCCCCGGACCCGGACCTGGACCCGGACCCGGACCCTGACACCGACCAGCGGCCCACCCAGGAGGAGCAGTATGTGAGCGAGGGCCAGTCCAGCCAGCTCGACACCCACCCGGCACCTCCCGACTGCAGGGACGCCGAGACCATCACAGGTACATGAGTGTGTGGAAAACACAGCTTTAGTTAAAGTGTTTTTAACCCGAGGATAGTCGACGTTTATCACAGCATGAAAGAACAACGCCTCCAACTGAAGTTAACACAACACAGTTTCCAAAAATAGCCACACAGCTTGAAATGTGTGACTCAGTTTTTAGACTGTGGTGTGAAGAGCTTAGTATTGCTGTTGTTTCTACAACTGGTTTAGTAAAAATTAGTGATGCACGGTATAGAAATTTCAGGCTGATACCGAGATTTCTGATTTCTGACATTGCCGATATCCGATATTACCGTTGTCGATATTCAATTTTTGTTCAACCGAAAATAAGCACTGTGAGAACGTGAAAACTATTTAATAGAAGCCCATACCAAATCAGACCACATAGTCTTCTTTATTATGCAACAAAAGTAAAACATATTTAAACATAGTTAATGTTTAAGTCCAGGATCATTTAAGTAGAAACATCTGTGAAATAGCAGCAATATAAAATGTAGGCGCTAATGTTAGACAATCAAAGGTTTTTCACAGTGAAATCTGTTCATCAGACCGATACATGGGAAAAAGCACTAATACCGGCCGACGCTGATGTGGTCGCCGATACATCGCGATCCCTCGTAAAAATGTTTGCATTTTTGATTATTTAAAGCAGCATTACTTCACAAAGAAAACTGTCGCAAAGAACAATAGAGTCATTGTGTAAGCACAAATCGTATAATAATTAAAATATAAATTACTTGTTACCAAGACTTCCATTTAGCCAAACATCTCGAGATGATGCATGTATGTGAAGATACTCCTGCTCTGAAAATATTACTTAAGTAATAAATACAAGTATAAACTGCATAATATAAAAAATCCAGAACTCAGTGATTTTTAAACTTATACATTGTTGCATTTGTAAGATTTTAATTTTATGCCTGGTGGAGATAAAGCTAATTATTAAAGAGAAATATTTAGTTGTGATTTACTTTACGAGTTCGGGTTCACTTGTCCTCTCTGTGATGCTCAGATGTGTGCAACAGCACCGACCTGCCAGAGTTTGAGATCATCAGTCTTCTGGAGGAGCAGCTGCCTGTGTACCGGTTGCGGGCCGACACCGTCTACGGCTACGACCACGATGACTGGCTGCACACCCCCCTGGTCGCGCCGGACGCCAGGCTCGACCTGACCACCGAGCAGATCGAAGAGACCCTCAAATACTTTTGTAAGTCTGGCTGGTTTGCTCATTCTTTAAATCCAGATGGTGTAAAAGCAGTAAGGAAAGAGGAGGAAGGTTTTACACAGAGGCTTTGCTGGGACTTTATTATAGCACAAGATGAGGTTGTAATAAACACAGTGCTTCACGACTGCAGCATGTATTGAAAACAAGAATGTAAGAGCATGTCAGGGTTAAACATACACAAAAGTGTCATAATTGGCTGCATAGAAGTTGCCTTTTATGCTTGGTGATGATGCCATGCCTATGTATTTTTGCACTTGCAAGTATTTTGAATTTGCCTGCTACATTTTGTGATCAGACAAAGCAGGATTTGATTGTTTTCAGTTGTGTAAATTGCCAAATGGAATAGTGACAGACAGGTTAGTCAGGTTGACTGAATGTCATTTTGACATAATGGACATCAGCTGATGTGGCTGACATACAAAAGTTCTCTGCAGACATAACTACAGGTCTGAAGTAGCGCATCAGGTTTACGATAAGTCTAAAATTAACAGGGGACTTTGCAAAACAGATGCTTGAACAGAGTGAGCTTATGTTACAATTACCTGCTATGCACAGAGGTTCAGTGTCATTTGATGAGCTAAGATAAACCCCTAAACAGCAGCAGTGCTTTGGCAACAGAAAGTGGCACAATACATTTGCTTCAATACCAGACCAGTAGCAGGAGGTGCTGCTAGCTTCTGGTAAATGCTGTTATTAAAGGCCCAACATGTCATCGGCCTTATATATTTGCCAGAAGCTGCACTGCTCTCTAAATGTTGGCATCTATTGATCAGCAGTGTGGAGTGTTTGCAACATGTGCAGCGAACTTGGAGATAAATGGAACTGCTGTTGACATGTATACATGTAGCCTGAAGACAGAATTGAATGGACTTCTTGTTTAAATCAAATGCGTGTGCTTCTTTAAAGTCAAAGTTCCTGACTGAGTCAAAATCAATGAGCCCCTTTTCTATGTGGTGGACGTTAACAGATAGCGATTGTGTTAGCCAGCCCTGGAGCATCAATACATGGTGTTTTATTAAAGAACATTTTTTGCTCCTCCCTGTGCCATATCACCACTCTGCCAAATACACTGGACACACAGAGGCTTTCTGAATAAAGAGACGAGCCTTAGGGAGCGATGACAGCACCGCTTTCTCACATTAAACATTCATATAGCTTCTTGTGTGTTAGATTCTGCTCAGAATGCTTGGATGAAGTTTATTTGGAAAACATAAAACCCTTTTTGCATTCATCTTTATGAACACAGGCTGCCTCAATAGCCACATTTTGTAAGCAGTGTGCATCTAATTTCACCTGATCTGTTTTTGATTTTCTGATACATGCGGATGTGACCTAGTGTATCAGTTTCTAATCGTATTTTTATCTCCAGTCTCGTTTGTCCTGTTTTGATGTAACTGACACTGAAGCCTCCTTCCACAAGGTGGTGCCCACCATCATGCTACTTATAGTCTTGGATTTATTGTCTCTGTTTGCTGACTTTAAACACAACACAACGCCTGTGTCTGGACTATTGTGTGGTTGTGGCTTAATTTATTCATTTCCCTGTGTCATCCAATAGGTTCCAAGTTGTCTGTGTTGTTTATTACTTAATTTATAATGAGAGCGTATCGTGTCATGAGGTCAATAGTTTGCTGTTTCTCCTTTATCTAGACATTAACTGGGCCTCTTTTCTTTGAGTTTAGCTAGATTTAATTCTTGCGTCACCTTTTTCTTTTATTTTAAAAATTATTTTGGAGGAATTTTACTGTCTTTGCCTGACAGTGACAGTGGAGAGAGAGATGGGGGTAGGAGAGTGAATAACATGCAGCAAAGGCCAGCTGGGAATCAAATCAGAGACTCACTGCTCAGGGCTCCCTAACCTCTCGGCTTTCGGGTCACCACCCATTAACCATTTGTTGGTTCAAATATGGGGCTGCAACGTGGCGCAGTTGGTCAGCACTGTTGCCTGCAGCAACAAGGTTGCCGGTTCGCGTCACGGTGGGGGCACCGGAATCTTTCTTTCCTCCCACAAGGTCCAAAAACATTTTGAGGTTAATTGATGATTCTAAATTGTCCGTAGGTGTGAATGTGAGTGTGCTTGGTTGTCTGTCTCTTAAGTGTAGCCCTGTGATAGACTGGTGACCTGTCCAGGGTGTCCCCTGCCTTCACCCTGAGTCTGATGGGATAGACTCGAGTCCCCCCGCGACCCTAGTGAGGATTAAGCGGTGTATAGATGATGGATGGATGGATGGTTCAAATACGAGATATTTTCTGCTCTTCTTTGGAGCACATAGCGTGTAAGTTATCCTCGTAAGATACGTTGTTGTTGATCTTAACTACGGATCTTACTGTGTGGAATCAGGAGGAAGTTAGATTATGGCTCCCCAGTCTACTGTGTTGGAGCTCAGCCTGTGTTTGTTTGCAGCTCGATCAATGGTAAAGAGTGAGTGTGCATGTTCATGCATGTGTCAGGGGTTTGTTTGTGGATGAGGGTCACCATGGTAACAGCTGCTCGAAGCAGATGCATGTTCTGCAGCCCAGTGCACAGCGGAAGAGAGCAGAGGGGAGGTCGGGAGAGAAAGGTGAAAAGGAGAGAGATGTGGGAGTTTTGCTGGTACTTATAAACTGCCCACCTCATCTTCCTCTTTGCATCCTCTGCCGTCCAATCATAATACGGCTTCTGCTTCCGTTGCAGCAGCTGTAGAGCGTTTCCAAAACTCTTCTCTCCGCCTCCCTCGCACTCGCTCACAGTGGCGTCCATGGAGGCGGAGGTTAATTCAGTCTCTGAATTACGCTGTAGCCGGGAGTTAGAGAGCTGGAAAGTGAATGGATCAGTGTTTGGAGCGGTGGTCGTTTCTGTTCGCCGGTCATTGTGAAACCACAGGAGGATATGGACAGCAAGGGCAGGATGGGGAGACTAGCTATTAATGAATGTGACCTGGAGGACTGGAACTGTAAGGAAGACAAGACAGGTAGAGTGCATGTTTAGAAGACAGAAAGAGATTTGTTTAACGAGATGTAGTATGTGATCAGTTTCGCTGTGGCATTTTTCTAGTGTTCTTTGGATTTTTGATGTGTATGCACAGTGGACTGAAGTGGAAGCTGCCTACCTTTATAGCTCAAGGTTTCTCCGTCACAGTTTGTTCAGTGACTGCAGAAAGTTGCAGGCAGTATTTTCATGATTTCAGGATCTCTAGCAGTGCAGCAGAGCAACATGAAACCGTTGTGTGTATATTCCCTGGTAAATAATTGTGCACTGGAGCTTTTCGCAGGCTTTATTCTATTCACTAACATGATTTTCCTGCAGCTTACTGACTTTGAATTTGCTCTGTTGTGACACTTCAGAGCTCGAGTGCAAACACACACTTACAAATTCATTTCATTGTTGTGTCCATGTGAGTTGGAGCATAGCTTGATCACCTATTTGTGTTTTTTGTGCTTTAATTCAATACTTCTGTGCAGATTATAATACTAGCAGGATTACAGAGGTTTACCATAATGCACTCAATAACTGTGTGCAGCATGTTATTGACTGGAGCTCTGAAATCGATGCGAGCTGTCACCTCGGGGCAGCAACTGTGCTGTTCGCCATAGAAGACAACTGTGTTCATTAGTGGTCCTAAACATGACCCGTCCACCACCTCTGAGCCGATGGCTTTTTAAACGTTCAGTGTTACATAACGTGGCCGTGTGCATGTGTGCCATCAGACGTGTTTGTATATCACAACTGGAGTCTGCAGCTTCTTTCTCATTTTAAATCCACCGTTTTCTCCCTCTGTTCGTATCTCCACAGTGCTATGTGCAGACAGAGTGGGCCAGATGACGAAGACCTACAATGACATTGATGCTGTCACACGTTTGTTGGAGGAGGTGAGATGCTCTATTTTTGTCAGTGTAACTCAGAGCTGTAGTGGGAAGGATTTTTTATTTCTTTTTAATCAAACTAAGTCACAATGTGAGGCTTCACCAGACAAGATCCTGCACTGCACATGTGCCTAGTAACTAAACTGAAGAGTCAGCAAAATACATGAAGCAGTGAATGAGTAGGGCACCAACAAGAATATAAACTTACTGAACTTCAGTCATCAGATTTCTGGGTATTGCAGCTATATTTTACTTCTCTTCCAACCAATAGAAAGAGAGAGACCTGGAGTTGGCTGCAAAGATCGGCCAGTCGCTTCTTAAGAAGAACCGAAGTCTGACTGAGCAGAATGACTATTTGGAGGAACAAGTGGGGCAAATCACGGAGGAGGTCTGCACACCGACACGCGTTCGGCTTAGTCATGTTCTAGTACCGCGTGCACAAGTGTTGAACGGTGTCTTTTCTCTTCCAGGTGGCCCAGCTGCACCATGAGCTGAACCTGAAGGATGAGCTGCTGCAGTTTTACACCAATGCAGCTGAGGAGAGCGAGGACGAGTCCAGCAGCTCCCCAACGTTAGTGTCTGTTCTTTGCCTTTGCTGTCACACAATGTTGCTCCTCCAGTCTGTGGATGCTATAATGTACCCCTTTGAAAGTGCATTTCAGCTAATAACCAAACGAGTCCAGAGAGTTGATCCTGTAGCTACGAAGAAAGTTTCAAGAAACCGCGTCATAATATAATTGTGAAAATACTTCGATTGTGCACAATAATAGTGATATAATAACAGTAGTATATTGTAATTTTGAGGTGGCCTTCATATCTTTAAAATCTGGACTTACAGAGTTCAACTTGTTTCTCATTACTCGTGTTGACATTGTGGGAGGTCGGGACCCTGTCTTAACCTCACCTGTCCAACAGTGACCACATATTCTGTTTTCTTTTTGTTGACATGGTTTTTTTGTCTTTTTTTTTTCATTTTATAGTTTGTGGTCACTGTGTGTGACAGTAAAGAGATACTCTGCTAATTAATAATGTCGTTGTAGGTCCAGATAGCGTTCTAGTCTAATTTGGCTCGTAGTTTCATCTCTCCAGTGTTCCAAATAGTTTTTTCTTACATTGCATTATCGTGTATGTTCTGACTGGTATTGTCGTGACACTGGTGGGATCGTGTCAGACCGGAGTTAGGGCAGTTACTCTCAGCACCGACTGACACAAGGCGCTCTTATATGGGCTCAGCTCACTCTGTGTTTATTTTAACCAAAGGGGTAAAAAGACCAAAGTGGAAACAGCCTCTGGAGGCTTTGTGAGTGACACACTCCAGAGGAAACTCAAAGAGCTCGAAGAAGAAAACCTGTCGCTGCGCTCCGAGGTAGCACACACACACACACACACACACACACACACACACACACACACAATAACAGCATCATGAAACTGAGAACCCGAAACTGCTCAGAATGTTTGGTTTAATCACAGATGTCTGTTTGCAGGCTAATCATCTAAAATCAGAGACCGAAACCTATGAAGAAAAGGAGCAGCAGCTTGTCAATGACTGTGTCAAAGAACTCAGTAAGTCGTGTGTTGTCTTTGTCTTTTTGTTGCAGTTTTCCTGTTCATGTGTGTGCATCTGAACGAAACTTGTTTTCAGCACTTTTTACAATGTGCATTCTATCACTGACTACCCAGTACCTGACAGCCTCACGTTTCTCTCCTTAACTTATCAAATTCCTTCCTGTGCCCTCTCAGGGTTGTCCAGTCTCCAAATCTCTACCATAGCAGAAGAACTGGCGCGTAAGACTGAGGACGCTTCACGGCAGCAAGAAGAGATCACACACCTCCTGTCTCAGATAGTAGATCTTCAGAAGAAAGCCAAATCTGTGAGCACACATTTATAAACACATACAGGCACATTTCAACTTAAGTGGTGTGATGTTGTAGTCTAGTGTTGCTAAGCAAACCTCATGTGTGTCCAGTATGCAGTGGAAAACGAGGAGCTCTCTCAACACCTGATGGCAGCTAAAGATGCTCAGAGGCAGCTTACAGCAGAGGTAACGCTCCTTGCTTTCCGAGCTGTCGTCCAATCAGGCTTTGCTCTTTGTTAACACTGTATTTCTCTGAGTGTAGGCTGCTTATAAACTTTAACCACAATGTCACAACAGCTCCAGGAGTTGGAGGAGAAGTACTCCGAGTGTATCGAGATGCTGCATGAAGCTCAAGAGGAGCTGAAGAACCTGAGGAACAGAAACTACCCTGCAGGAACCCCCCGCCGCTACCACCCGCTGGGACTGTACCCAATGGTGAGGGAGGGAGTATGTGCGCGTGTTGGAGTGTGTTCACGTTTTCATCTCCCCTTCATTTAAGAGTTTTGGTGTTGCAGGATTCTCTGGCCGCTGAGATTGAAGGAACCATGAGGAAGGAGTTGAGTATGGATGACCCCGAGTGTGAAGAACAGAAGTATGTATGGTTAAAGAACTTAATGTGACACAGTAAGAATTGTGTATAGTGGACAATCAGTATACTTTACATTCTGTTTTAACAGAAAATAGTTATGGATGATGTTTTTACAGTTTACAATATCTGTTGTAGCTGGATTAGAGTAAGAAAAAAAGCCATCTCCTGCGTATAATTCTGCACAAACACCATTTAGTGTTACAGAAAAAAAGCAAGTCAAAACACACAATTAGTGGGAAGAATTATTAGAAAATTAAAATTCCAGTTTTATTTTGGGGTTGAAATTGATGTCAAAAAACAGCACAGGTTCATTGGTTATAGGTGGAGTCTGCCATTCTGCAGAAAGAGTGTTTTTATTTACGCAGCTAGTTAGCTTACTTATATGGTTAATATTTGTTACATACCTCGATCTTGCTCTCACTGCCTCTTTTCCAACCATCTCCTCTTTAATTCCTTTCCCCCTGTCCTGTGCACATTTGGGAGATATTGTTTGACTTGCTGCAGAAAAACTGTGATGACTCTTAAGAAAAAAAAATGACTCTTAAGGCCTTGTGTGTTTGGTGAGGGCACAGTGATCTTTGACCACCAAGAGCTAATCGGTTTATCCTGAAGTTCAATCAGATGTGACGTATGATGAAAGTCCTTCAATGCCTTCCTGAAATATTCGGTTCAATAAAACGAGGTAAACATCGTCCTGCGTGGCTGTTGCTGGGCATAGAAAGAGGCAAAAAGATTTTACCGGCATATTTTATATAAGTGTTCATGTCTTTTAAAGTATTGATCTTATTCATCAGCTGATAGTAGCTGATGCAGCCCATCAAGGGCAATAAATAATAAATAATGTGGATTAAATTGGATGGTCAACCGGGTGAACAAGCTCAGCAGAAAGTCAGTGCTTCTTTGGCTCCATTCACTGAGGTTCACTTGAGAAACTACAATCATCACAAGTTGAAATAACAAAGGTCCAACCAGAGCTTTCTGACCCACTCTAATCGCAGAGAAGGACATTACAGACTTTTGTGTTCGGCTGTGCTCAGGGTCCATCGGAAGCGTGTGTTTGAGACGGTCAAGAACGTGAACCAGACAGTCCGTCAGCGATCACTGACTCCAACCAGCTCCAACATCCCGGGCTCCAACCAGTCTCTTTCAGCTCGAACATCGCCCCAGTCTAGCGGCCTCACCACTCCCCACTCCACTATGTATGGAGGTGACCTCGGCGGAGACAGCTTTGCCCTTGACAACCGAACACAGAGCATTTTGATGGAGACGGCATCCAACCAGGACAGGTGAGGAGGAGTGGGTCAATATGCTGAATGACAAACAGTGAAAAAGTAGTTATTTGAACAACAGTTTTCTCAAGAATGAATTATTGACAAGTGTTCTCGTTCTTGTTCTGTGTCATTCCTGCTCCGTCAACAGCACAGAGGGCCGAGAGAAGAAGGCGACCGGTGCTGAGGATCTTCGGCTAGCTCTGCGCCGTCTGTCTCTGCGACGACAAAACAACTTGAGCGAGAGGCGCTTCTTTGAAGAGGAGAGAGAGCGGAGACGAGGAGGACACACCGGACTCCAGGACGCCCTGGGCCAGGACAGCGTGTTGACCCCCTCCGAAAGCATCATGTCACTCGGAAACCTCCATCTGTGGGCCTCACGAGGACCCTACCTCCCTGATAAACTCCAGATCGTCAAACCCCTTGAAGGTGAGGGAGACACGGAGCGTGAGACGAGCTGCAAGGTGGGGAGGAATGGGGAAGGCGAGCGGCACCGAGGGGTCGGGGCAAAGAAAGGAAGCAGACAGGGCTGGGGGGGCGAGGGGGAGAGGAGACGAGAGAGCTGGCATGGGCGGGAAAGGGAAAGGGAGAGAGGATGGGGATGGGAAAGGAGGACTGGGGCTGGGATAGAGAGGGAGAGAGGAAAAAGGTGGGCCAGAGACCGAGCCGGTGGTAGGAAGATGAAGGGTGCGAGGGAGAGGAAAGAGAGGCCGCTTTCACTGATGCTCTTCAAATCTTTCTGGTCAATGATGCATCATCACAAGTCAGGCCGCTTTGCATCTCCACACAGCTATTGCAAAGACACACAGCCCAGAGGGTGGCTGTAGGCAGACACTCACATGATTGAACAGGGGAAGAAAGAGGGGATGGCTCTCTGTTTACGCAATGCATCTATAGACTGTCTATAAAAGAGGAACGTGGCCACTGTGCCGTTACACATTGGTTTGTGACTTTTATATACAGTCTATGAATGTGTCCAGATCATTTGCAGCTTTAGGATAATTTTGACCTGTAAGAGAAAAAAAGACACATCAGCTGCAGTTTACCTGTGCCGCCCTCTGCTGGTGATAATTCATGCTTTATTTAGAATTACACTGTCAATCCATAATATATAGAAGTCCTGCTATTGCCTTTGTTTCCACATGTTTCATTTATATGTGTATTCTGTTTCTTCTTTTTCATTTTTCCTTCTTCATGTGTTTCATTATTTGTATTATTTATTTATTTTTTTTTCATTTTTGCGTTGCTCACTCTGTCACTTCTTGCTCTCTCTGTTGTCTGTTATCAATATATGTGTCTGACAAATAAAAACATTTTCTCATGCTGCTTCGCTCCTCCATCTCATTTCATTTTTGCTCTCCATCGATTTTTACTGTCTCTTTTTTCATCTTTGTCATCTTGATCACTCTTCAGTTGTTCCTTTTTCATGGATATGTTCATTACAGAGACCTTGAAAAGATGTTACTGGTATTAAATAGATTAATTTATGGGTTATATGTCATGCTTTTGTCATAAAATCCACAGCCAGTTATTAGCAAATGCTCTGATTTGTATGTCACATCCACTTTACTGCAGTAGAAAAGCTGCAAGTTGTCCCTGCACCGTACTGCAAAACCAATTACTACTATTAATTATTACTATAGATGATGAATCTTGTGATTTTTGAATTTTAAATGTAGGTCTTTTAAGCCTGCTAACAGAAACCAGTGGACACTCAAGTCTCTTCAGTAAAAGTGTCTGGTGATGATGAAAGAACCGTTTCAAAACTAAATATTCCTTTAAGTGTTTTTTTTGTGTGTGTGCAGTTATGTTCCTTTGTCTCCACCAGGCTCTGCCACCCTGCACCACTGGCAGCAGTTAGCTCAGCCTCACCTTGGTGTGATTCTGGATGCCAGGCCGGGAGTCGTGCCAAAAGGCTACAGACCGCTCGAACTAGAGCTGGAGCAGGTCTGTGTACGAGAGTCCATATCTACAACGTTCATGGAAATGATTCTCTGTATGTTTACTGCTGCTGGGTTTAACTACTTAGTGGAAACAAGTGCATGCTTTTAGTGTAATTAATTCTGCACACTTGCAGTTTTCGTGACTAGAGTAGTGTACAGTACAATTCTCCATCAAGTAGCTGTTTATCTACCTGTGCTCTGAGTGTACAGTGATGAACAAAAAATATACTGGCCATATACTTCCTCAGACAGGATAGGATGACTGACCTTCAAATCTTTTCTAGAGACACTCATTGGAACAAAGCAGTACCTACAAATGCTGTGATTCACTGCACTGGGTAAATGTTGTGGAATTCCCAATGTATAGTGCATCTGTCCCTACCTAAGTATCATTAAATAAAAGAAAGGAATCAAAACTTTGTTAGAATATTTAGAGGGAAGTGATGAAGAAGAAAATCCTTAAACAGCATGACTGTATTTGTTACCTGCAAGCTACCCGTGACACTAACCCTTAATAATTCTTCCTTTATCTGATGATAATGGTTCATTCTGATTCGTACGCTCTGCTGCTGTGTCTGCAGGTGTACCCGTGGGGTGGCTTTGAGGAGGATGAACCAGGAGAGCAATACTTCCAGAATCTGCCCACCTCCACAGCTTCTGCCTCCCCGGCCGTTCCCTCCACCTCCAGCACGGGAGACGCAAACCTCGGGCAGCCTCCGCCCAGCCTCGCTCCACCTTCTCCGCCTTCTCCATCGCCGTCACCTCATCTTAGCAACACCGACGCTCTGGGTGAGGCGGGACTGTACATTTACATGTGGATATGTAAATTCTGACATTGTTGAACCTGCGTGAAACACCTGGTGCTTGAAAATGATTGTCCGTGTCTGCTTGACTTCCAGCCGCATACTACCCAGGTAAATGCATGGCCCACACCAGCTCCACCTACACCTTTACAACCTGTCGGATTCTCCACCCGACTGATGAGCAGACGCGGGTGACGCCCAGGTAAGGAACGCCGCTGACACACTGCCTCTGCTGCTCGAAAACGTACGATTAAAGTCGGCTTTCTGTTGAGCCACCAGAATTCAAGCATACTCAACTATTGCAGAGTTTTGCAAAGTAGTGATTTAATGGCACATGCCTTGTTACAATACTAATAACACTAGATTTATATAGGAGCTGTCAGGTGTTTGCCTCCTAAGAATGCACATTTTCTCCTTTCTTGAATGATGCATGCCTTTAAAAGACTATAAAGCTACTTAAGGGAGAAGCATAAACACAGCTTTAACACATTATGCAATTAATTGTAGTTATCTTGTGTTACGCTTGTAGAAGCTGCGTGACTAAATCTCACAGAACTAAATGAGGTGGGAACCTAAGCAACAACATTTAGTCAGTTTTCTGCTAGACAGTAGGAATGGGCTAAATAATACATGTAGGTGCTTACGGTTCAAACATCCTCTGTGCACAACAACTGCTGTTTTGCTTGTTATGATGATGACATATCACAAAAGTGCAATTGAAGCTGGTGAAGTCAAGCAGAAGTAGCATCTCTTCACAGCTGAGTGTCTCAGTGTGTAATTTCCTCTTGTTTTTCTTCAGTCTAAACCCAGTCCCTGCGTCGTCCTCCTGCGTGATGACCAGCACTCTGTTGGGTACTCCTGCTGCTACTCCCTGCACGCCCCGCAGGCTCAGTCTCAGGCCCTCTGAATCCTCAACTAACCTCAGGCAAGGCACCACATACAGTATGCTGGCACACTCAGCTGTTCTGTAAAATGATATCTCGTTTCTGCTGCTGAAGGAAACAGAATGCTGTTTTGTAAATGAAGTAGGTGATTGTTACTTATTTACTTGGATAAAGGCATTCACTCTAGATCAGGGGTATCGAATCCTGGTCCTGGAGGGCCGCAATCCTGCATGTTTTAGATGTTTCCCTCTTCCAACACACCTGATTCAAATGATCAGGATCGTTATCAGGCTTCTGCAGAGCTTGATGATGAGCTGATCATTTGAATCAGGTGTGTTGGAAACATCTAACACATGCAGGATTGTGGCCCTCGAGGACCAGAGTTTGACACCCCTGCTCTAGATCAACAAAGTGTCATTGGAACAAAACATGGCAAATAAAGAATCAGATTGTGTGATTTTTTTTTCACTCGTGTCTGTCTCCTATCTGTGCAGAGATGCAACACGCACCACCAGCACCTCCCTGGGGTTAGTGCGCCTTCTCCAGGAGAGAGGAATCTCAGCAGCCATGTATCACCAGAGCCAGGGCCTGGAGTACGGTCAGGGCAGCGGAGGAGTCCTCTTCAGCACCTCCATCGCCCCGAACCGACCGCCCAATCCTGACCCTCTGCGTCCCTCAACCCCTCCGAACTCCCCCACAAGACAGGGAGCTTCAGCTGTGCCAACCTCCGCGGGCTTCGACTTCAAGAGTCCCTCCTATGACAACTTCCTGGCCTCCAAACCGGCCCGGTCCATTCTGAAGGAGGTGACGGAGGGGAAGAGAGGCCGGCAAAGAGGGAGGGACTGTGAGAGCCAAACAGACGTTAGCGTGACCGTCCACAACCTCAACCTGCTGGACAAGGTCAAGCGGCTGGGCGTGGCTGGAGCTCAGGGGGGGAGAGCAGTGAGTCCTAGTCCCATCCTGGGGCCTCTGGGTGGGCTGCGTAGATCCGGCTCCCCTTTTGGGCCCGATGGAATGAGGAGGAACCGGAGTTATCCAGGCATGGTTGGAGCCAGCATGGTCATGAAAGCCCCGGGCCCTCAAGAGTAGTCTGGACTGCTGTTGGCCTTTAGGGTAGCAGAGATGGAGCCAGACGGGGCGAAGGACCGACTGCTGAGCAGCCACCTGGAGCCCAAACACGGACTGACGATGTTCATATGAACACAACATGGTACTACTGATCAGTTTGGAATCACTACTGTGGTTCCACCTGAACGCTATCCACTCTTTAATGCTTTGAAGTGACAAGTCATGCTTAAAATACAAGCAAAATAGCTGAAAGAGTTAATTCACCCAAAATACAGAAGACAGAAACCAGTCAGTCACAACATTAGAACCACTGACCTAAGACTGTGTAGATGTGGTGGGCCACTTTTTGTGATGTGATGGGGCACAATGTCCTGCAGCGTCCTCGCTTAGCAACAATGTTTAGGTACATGCCAAAGTAGCATCCACATGAATGCCAGGACTTTGAGATAATCAATGACATACCCTTCACCCGTCAGTGGTTTTAATGTTGTAGCTGATCAGTGTATTTTCTGACATACCTCTCCTGGTATGGAGCCATATATATACACAGCAGTTTTTGCTTTTATGTGCCCAGATTTTACGATATCCCTTAAACGAATGGTTGACTTAGCAATTTCTCGGTACAAGCATTTACATGTAAACACCTTTGCATAGTCCACTTCTATATCTTGACAGCAGTTTGCAAAGACATGCACAAGCCCTTTAGACAGATTTTTAATCATTTTGATGATCTTCTGATTATAATGTTACCACCCCAGAGTTTAATTTGTCAAATGCTTGAAGGCCAAACCTCAACTGATAAATCTCCCCAAATTAAGACGTACCATAGACATGTTCCCTTTCTCAGAGCTTTGTACTTCATACGCCGATATTTAAAAATCTGGACATGCAAAACCAATTTTATGTAATTTCATTTTACATAATTGGGTGAACTGACCCATTAAAATGAGAATATATTGAAAGAGAGTGACTGAGATATCACTCAGATGCCTGCTTTGGAGACTGACTCTGCTGGCTAGATGTAGTACTCCCACTCTTGCCTTTTCTGAAGCGCATCCACAAAATCCCACACACATCCGGACATACACAGGTGCACACTGTTAAATCTTCCATTGCACTGGCTGGGCTATTTGTAGTCGCTGTAGCACTAAACCACGCTTTTCTTATTCAGTGTAAGTGGGATAAAATCCACATTTTATAACTGAGGAAAACTTTTACACCAAAATTCATAAAAACATGTCATCGTCTCCTTCTCTCTCTCTCTCTGACCCTCACCTTAATCCCTCTTGAAGTGATTAGGTTTGAGTCTGACACAAGTACTTTCAACAAATCACTACATAGATTTTATGTCAGTATTAAAGATGCACTGGTTTACTTTCTTAATTGGCCATTAGATGGGGAAGTTGATGGTGCTTCCACTGAACTGAAAGGATCAATACGCTGAAGCCGCAGCTCACAAAGAACACAGAGAGAGAGATGAGGGAAGTGATCGGGGCTAGTCAGCCGTCACGGTCAGAAGCTTTTTTTTTCTTAAGGTTTTGTCAGAGAAATGAAGCAATATAGTGCCTCAGCCTTTTGTGTTTCATGATTTGTGTCTCTCATGCAGCTGTGAAGTAGCTCACACAACCATAGTTGCACTTGTATGTATTTATTTTAAAAAATCCTACCCTCAACTGAAACAATTTTTCAAGAAAATCACATTGTCTTACACACTGTATATACTGTGTTCATCGTCACTGAAATGTCAGCACTTATAAATGAACTGTTATGTGTAGTGCATAACCAAGAAACACACATCACTGTAAGTATTGGGGTGAGCATGTAATCAGGGTTTTTTCCAAATAAAAAGTCATCAAACAATCTTTATTTTTCCGCTCATTGTGATTAGTTTTTTTTGCCCCCCCCTCTCCTCTTCATGAAAACATGACTCATTGGAGTCTGGGGTAATCACGGCAGGAAAAAGATTAGAATTCTTTGCCCTCCTCCAGCAGATGGTGCTCACAAATAACTCAACACATAGCGAGTATGTGAAGTAGTACATTGTGTTTCTCTGTCTGTCCACATCGGTGCAGTCATAATCCATTAGCCATTCACCATCTGCATCTCCTGAGCTATGAGGGACATGATGAGGACCGCTTATTAAACCTCCACTGGTGAGCGAGAGGGTAGCAATAACCAAAAAATGCCACTACGACAGGCGGAGAGTCTAATTAGAAGAGATGAAACTGCTTCAAATGCCACCGACATCTATCATGTCAGATGTTTGTCATCTTAGAATAACATTTTGATAATTCTATTTGTCCCAAGACTAACGCCCCCAGAGCTGAAAGAGAAGATTCATCCTGAGGTGCAAACAGCATCACGCCGTTTCCTCTTCCGAACACTGAAATGACGTATAGTGTGGCGCTGGTTGCCATCATAGTCCAGATAAGTTAATTTTAGGTTCTATTAAACAGTATGTTATTTAACTGTAGGCTTTATTCTAATCCAGTAACATCAATTTCAGTGACTGACACAATGTTTTGTACAGACAAGTGTTTCCAGATGCATTTGTGTGATCGACAACTTCTTTACTTTTTTGGAATTTCAAGATGTCAAAGCTTCATAGAGCTACAGAGAAGATTTGGAGCCAGTCTGATTATTTATCAAAAACCTACTTCATAAGTTTCTCATCAAACCATATTTGCTGCAAACATCCTGAAATTTAGTTTGGTTTACTTTAAAAAAAAAACAAAAAAGCATTCGATTTACCTTTATTAACTTACACAGTAGGATGCATAGCATGTAGTTTGCAATATAAGTGCTGGCCCGTAGCCAGAACTCAGTGTGAGCAGCTTGTTAACCCAGAGATGTACTGACCTTCAAAACTCTCACTGGAATACATTAAAAACTACATTTTTGGTGCTCTGCGGTCTGGATTTTCAATATACACAGTTACCCTTGAAATTCACATGGGTGATGAATTAAGGGAAAAAGCTGAACTCTTGACCTCACAGTGAAGCTGTCCAGTGGCTCTGTTGTACTCAGAGGATCATTTTACTGGCATGGATCTCCTTAAGGCCAGTTCATAGTTACTGCAGGACCATTCACAGACAATAGGCTGCCATCAATTGCTGTATTTTCATACTGAACAAAGAAAAGCACTGGCTGGGTGTGTATTACAACCCAGCTGTCTAGGGTTGACTGGGAATAACAAAGAACCAGCTGTTATTGGTTGGGTAAAGCAATTTATCGCTTAGTGACGTAATTAACACACAAAAAACAGTGATCATACGAAGAAAACAGGGTGAGTGGATGTTGCTAAATCAAAGAATCAAATAAAACCAAACAAAGACTAACAGAGTAACAAAAGTATCTGAACAATATATATATATATATATATATATATATATATATATATAAACCTCCTAGCCAAACTTAAACACAATAGCAACAACTGTAACCAACAAAAGAAACTTAACAAATGAGTGCCTCAAAACACGTACCATCAAGAGACAACAAGTAACTTCTTCACTAAGTTGAACTAACTGGAGCTACAGTCTTCACCAAGTCACAGGTAACTCCCACATGAAGTCTACAGCTGCCAACAGAAGTTACAGAGAACACAAATAGCAGCACCAAGGTTAACTGTTTACATTAACCCTTTAAGCCCTGAGCTATTTTTCAGGCCTTTTCTCGAAAATTACATACCCATAATAAAAACAGTTTATCTCTGCAACCACAAGGTCTATTTGAATAATTCTTGTGTCATAATAAAAGGAGCACTTGTAAGATTTGTTCAGATGTGTAAATTTCAGTATATATGCTACTGGTTAAAAGTAAATGTAGATGGCACACACACAACTTTTAAAATTTCAGGTTCGCCTAAAAAAAAAAAGAGCAGTTTTAGGATAATTATCTCTTTGGAATGATCCAGCTGCAGCTCTAAACCTCTCCAAAATCATATCACAATATGTGAACATTCTCCCTGCAAAGGTTGACTCTGAAAAAGTGAAGTAGAACAAAATTACTAAGTTTTTAATCCAGACAGTTCAGGCGAAGTGACATTTTTGGACACTTTGGCACATTTTGGCACACTGGTGACCATCTGAGTGTACTTATGTACAAACTAAATATTTCACTTGTATTTCACTAATGGCGTTCAATACATTCAAATACAGCAGTGTTTTAGTTTTTTTTAAATCCTACCAGACCGCTGTCTGTGTTACGCGTCGTGTGCGTAATGGCGACTGGACGTGCTGTGAAACTCCCTCGATGACGCACGGCCCAATCTCCGTGATGGATGGGCCGATTTCGGTGATTGAACCCTCCTTCGAATCGTTAGAGCCAATAGAAGATAGCCATTGCCACCAAAACGAGATTGACAGCACTTTTGGCCAATCAGAATCAGTAGACCGCCATCTTGTATTCTCGCCGCTCGCTCCCTCGTCCACTTTGCCGAAGTATCCTACGGTTCACACAACCTCCCAGAGACGGGTGACGTGCTTTCCGTGTGGCACAGGAAGTAGTACTAACTGATTCCGGTGTGGATTTACCGATAAAACAAACTTTTCACGGCAAAACAGCTAAGGTAAGAGACATTTTACAACTACAGTTTGACGAAGCGGTTTCGGTTTTTGCTGTTCTTTGGGTTGTTTCTCGCTGATGCTTTGGTTTTAGAGAGCTTTGATGGATATGTTTAGAATCTGGGGACTCTCTGCTTCATTTTGAGAGGTAGGTTGTGCGTCTTTCATAAGGTACAGTAGCGACAGAGCCAGGAATGTGACGAGTGGGTTGACGTGGTGGCGCTATAGCGATTTGCATATTTGACAATTCATTTAGTTGGTGTTTGAGTTGTGTTTGAGGCATGTAGAAATGGCTGATATGTGCTTGTAGCCCAGGTTCTGCTGTTTAATTTGATGTATAGCATCACTATATTCTTTCATGATGAGTGCATTGTTTTCACACTATTTCTTTCTGTAAAACTATACTCCAGGTGTGATGAAGGCTGCAGTTGATTGGGTGAAGGTGGAAGGAACCGGGTGTTGGCCCAATCAGACGGGTCGGGAGGCGGGGAGAATGAAGGCTGGAGTGCAGGTCTTCAGCTCCAGGCTGATTAGCTGAGATGACTGGCAGCTGGTGTTCTGGAGCGAGCTCTCAGCCAGAAACAGCAGGGCTGACACAGGCCATCTCCCCTCACAACGGCTTCAAAAGTCCACCACTGGGGTGCCCTGGTAGTTCAACCTGATAAGACAGCAACCCATGAACAGAGGCTGTAGTCTGTGGTTCAAATCCAGCCAGCAGCTCATTTCATGCATGTCTTCTCCCCACGTTTCACTGTCCTGTCTAATGAAGGCAAAAAGCCTGAAAAGTAGTCTTTAAAAAAAAGAAAGTCCACCACTGAAGCAAGAACAGATTCACAAGCACCAGTGTGACACGTAGCTTTTAACTGAATATAGCAGCTGCTTCCAGATTGAACTGCAGTACCACGTCACTGATCAATCCTCTGAGCAAAGTGGGCAGACATAGCACAGGATTTCTGGAGAATTTAGGCATAGTACTGTTTGGGCTCCATTGATGTACGAATGAAAGTCCACTACGTCACTTATTATTGTGGTGAATCTCATCACATAGTCTTTCCTCATAGTGAACATTTGTTTTGAGCAACATTTTGGCAAATGTGTAGCCAGTGTATTTGCAATGCAAACTGTCAGTGTGGCTCTAAATTTTGGACTGCACATGGACATGATTCCTCAGAGGCCCTCGGAGATGTAGACAGATGACGAAATTTCTGTCACGCCTACACTTGCAGCCCCCTGCGGACAAAGCATTAATTAGCCCTAAAGCCAGCGTTAAACTTTGTGTCTGCAAGGACATGAGAATCTGCTCGGGTCAACGTGATGTAAATTTCATCATCTCCACAGTCTGTGAGAGTCCGCATGCAGTCCAAAATTTGTCACAAGGCTCTGCAGGCAGCAACCATTCTTTAAGGGAAAGAGTGTTCATGCTCGGCAGTAATGTGCAGATACAAGTATGGAACACGTATGGAGTGGACTCCTTCAAGTGGACCGGAAAATAGTATCATGCCTGTGTTATACTTTCTGCATCTGTGAGTCCACAAGGGTCCCTCTAAGGTCTACGTGAAAAAACTTTTATAATCTCCCCAACTCTGCGAATCCATATGGACCCCTTCACACATTCTTTCCCTTCTTCTTTGGCAATATTACGCATGCTCAGCAGGAGTGTTTGCACCAAGTATGCATGTACAATCTGCTGTGCATATATGGAATGGAGTCCTCCAAGACTCCTGTAGACTACGAAAGTAGTATAATAACAGCAACTACGTGTCTGCACACTCCAAAGCTGTCTATGTGTGTGTCTGTGAGAGACTGTGTTGAAGCTTAACATTGACCTTAGAGGGAAT
>NW_007579187.1:163060-182479 GCF_000690725.1 Stegastes partitus
AGGATGAATTATAAAATTTAGTTTACAGTTAAACAAGTTATTAGAATTTATTGTCCTTTTGTAACAGGAGGCATCATGGTGGGGCAGCAGGACTCAGAAGTTGAGGCCAGCGGCTGTAATTCAGGAGCTCCAGATCCAGAGACATCCACAGAGAGATCAGGAGCAGGAGAACCTCGGGGGGAGTTCAGATGATCAACCAGCACATCTACAAAGAGACGTGCTTCGTTCAGTGCACGAGAAGAGGCGAGAGTTGTGGCAGGACAAGTCGTGGCTGCTTCACCATGACAACGCTCCTGCTCACAACGCCCTGAACATCCAGCAGTTCCTGGTTGAGAAGAACATCTTCATGCTGGAGCAACCTCCCTACTCACCCCACCTGACTCCGTGTGATTTTTTTCCTCTTCCCCAAGCCCAAGGGGGTCATCAAGGGGACCCGGTATGAAGACGTGGACGACATCAAGATGGCTGTGACGACGGAGCTGCAGAGGATCCCGGAAGAATCCTTCCAGGAGTTTGTAGTTTGGATTTGAAATATATCTTTTGTGACACCAGTCCTGAAGCTTTTCTGACACACTTCGCATATCACGTGCTGTGGGATTCATAGTCACTAAATCTCAACCCAACTGAACACCTACAGAAGATTTTGGAAACAAGGTGCTTCACATTCATCAAAATGCCCAATGAGGGAACATCTTTCGGCAGAATTGGAAAAGTTCCAGAGACTTGAACCCAACACTTTACCAAAACACTTTGTGTGCAATACGCTGGAGGTTGTCCCTGTTAGTCTATTCAACACATGTAGTCGTTTATTAGTTATTTTGACCAACAGTTTACCAATAACTACTAATTTAGTTTTTGCCATATTTCTCCTGTGTCGGACAATTACTTGCCCAGGTGCCACAACTTTCTCGTGTCCTGTTGTCACTCTTAGGTTTTAGGGTTTTATGAAATTACTGCAGGGTTCTACTACAGCCCATAACCCACTGAAATGTTTTCATTAATGTGCTTTAAAGGTGTTCGTGGGTTAGCGCTTCCCCTGTTTCCACCAACTGTGCTAATCTCAACAAGAAAGCTAATATGGGTCTTCTTAAAGATGCTAAAGTATTTCTTCATTAAAATCTGAGGTTATGCTTCCTGCATGCCGATCTTTGCTGCCGTCGTTAGATGAATCTATATTATGTAAGCTTGGGTTCTGTAGTGCAGCGATAAACATCAAAGACAGGAACGATTCCTACTTTTACCATAAGCTTGTCTGTTTTAGATGCCAGTAAAATGCATCTGAACTGACTCATGTGGAGTCAAAGAAAGGAAATAGTGGAGACACACGGGACAAAATGAAAGGCAGTATGTTCAGCCAGTTTCAGGAAGAGCTTGGACCATCTGCTTGTCACCGTTGCTGGATCTTCATTAGAGCCACAGTCATGGAGCTCATGTTCCTTTCATGAGAGTGTGGCTTAGTCCATTAGCACACAAACCCAGCGCACTTATGCATGTGTGAGAGCTGGAATGACTCTCTGTGAGACGTAGCAGGCTTCTCACGCATTTGTCTTTTGACCTTTTTTGCATCAACGCTGCTTGCAGGCATCCATACACACAGACGTGCTGGCACTAACACACACACACACACACACAGACACACACACAGTGGAGACATTTACTGGCAGTCCCACTGAACCCTTTAAAGCTCTGCTGAGCCTTTAACTCTGAAGTCTTTCGGCCTCGGCTCTTTAAACACAAAGTTTGAGTCGATTCCCATGGATCTCTATGAATCTCAAGTCTCTGTAAATTTCTGCTTCAAGTGCGACCTCAGTCCATAGCAGTGGCTTTAATGCCCGACAAACACACACACATATATAAACATACACACACACACATATAAACACATGGCGAGCGCCCTCTTTCCCCCAGGGCATCCAAAACCACTTCTCTGAATAATTCACTGAGTCTGTTTTGTTCATCGATCCCCCTCTCCACCTCTCACTCACACAGACGCATCTTTCACTTAACACACAGGGCCAGGAGCAGCATAATGGGCATCGTTCATTACAATTCAACCACTGCTGTGGATTTCTTCTCTTTCTCTTACTAATACCTTCCACAACTGAACTTTGTGGCCTTTTGTACCAGCTGACTTTGGTCCGTGCTTTCAAGATAATAGCAACAAAAAGAAACAGACTGTCAAATAAACTCTAAAAGCAAGTGTCAATACCACGGCATCGCATGGTTTTTTATCTCTCTTTGCCTATGATTTTCTCATAACATGTCTACATAACACATCACTCTCTCAAAAAGCTGTTATCGCATCTTTAACAAAGCCCAAAGCAATTATTAGGTTGTATTTTTGAGCCTGCTTTAATAATTCAATCGATATCTGTTTCTCCAGACACTTCAAACCGTTTCAATATTTAACACAAATGTTATGGCTCATAATGATCTTGACGTTCTTTTGAAGATATTTTTTCACATTTCCCCATCCTGCTCCCTGAATCCTGTATCCACTGACTTTCATCTCCTTTGTGCATCTGCACACTGACCCTTTTTCTCAGCATCAGACAAGTCTCCCTTAGCGCTCATCACGCTCTTAAACCAGCATCATTACCCACAATCCACCATGGTCCAGTGATTTTTTTTTCCTTAATTGCAGGATTTCCCTTTTTATCATTTTTGCATCATCCAAAGACTCTAACCTCTGATGTTAGAAGAGGGGTTCCTCTGAAATCATTTCATAATGTTATTAACTGTATTTATTTTGCTTTTTTAAACACAAAAAAGGATGCAGGACAACCAGACGGCAACATAACAATTAAAATAAAGTTAAAACAAGAAGGCTGCAGATGCAAAAATGCAAAACACAATAGTAATAAATACTTTTAAAAAAAAAAGTCAAGTCAAATGAAGTGACTGTTGTTCATACAGCACATTTTAAAAAAACTGCTGTTGAGCTCAAGTGATTTCCAGTAAAGAAATAAACGGTTGATGTTACAAATTTACCAAACAGGTTTAAATATTACTGTTGAGACCATCCATCCATCCATCCATTATCTAAACACCACTTAATCCTCACTAGGGTCGCGGGGGGGCTGGAGCCTATCCCAGCTGACTCAGGGCGAAGGCAGGGGACACCATGGACAGGTCACCAGTCTATCACAGGGCTACACTTAGAGACAGACAACCAAGCACACTCACATTCACACCTACAGACAATTTAGAATCACCAATTAACCTCAACATGTTTTTGGACGGGCTGCAACGTGGCACAGTTGGTAGCACTGTTGCCTCGCAGCAAGAAGGTTGCCGGTTCGCGTCCCGGTGGGGACACCGGAATCTTTCTGCGTGGAGTTTGCATGTTCCCCCGTGCAGCGTGGGTTCTCTCCGGGTTCTCCAGCTTCCTCCCATAAGGTCCAAAAACATGTTGAGGTTAATTGGTGATTCTAAATTGTCTGTAGGTGTGAATGTGAGTGTGCTTGGTTGTCTGTCTCTAAGTGTAGCCCTGTGATAGACTGGTGACCTGTCCAGGGTGTCCCCTGCCTTCGTCCTAAGTCAGCTGGGATAGACTCCAGCCCCCCCGCGACCCTAGTGAGGATTAAGTGGTGTATAGATAATGGATGGATGTTTTTGGACTGTGGGAGGAAGCCAGAGAACCCGGAGAGAACCCACGCTGCATGGGGAGAACATGCAAACTCCACACAGAAAGATCTCAGGTGTCCTGTCCGGGACGCGAACCGGTGACCTTCTTGCTGCGAGGCAACGATGCTAACCACCTCTCCACCTTGCAGCCCGCTGTTGAGACCCTTCAATATTATAGAAAATACAAATATACTTGACTAATTCAAACATACAGGTTAAGAACCTACGGTATTATACACTCTAACAAATGACCTGACTGAATTAGAATACGGATTAAGACTCTTTAAAATTATAACTGGAAAACCCAGTGAAGCCAAAGACTCCCTCTGAGCCCCCTCTAGCAAGAGACCTCCAGCAGAACCAGGCTCAGGGAGGGCAGCTCTCTGTCTTGACCAGTTAGGGCGAGATAAGGAGCGATCAGGAAAGCAGTAACAAACAGACAACAGAACATAAACACTGGACAGACTGGTGGGACCAGTAGCTGAGATTCAGATGTGTGCAGCTACAAAGCTGAAAATACCAGTAAAGACTCCAGTGAGAGATCACAAAGTATAAAAGCGAAAAGCAAAAAAAAAGCTTCATAAATAAGAAAAAGACGACATCAAATAAAAATAAGTCTGTAGAAATGGGATGTAAGAAGTGATTCTGAGCTGCATCCTCTCAGGCAGGCTGATCCAAAGCTGATGGTGACCACTCTATCACCTTTAGATCTATGCCTCCACTTTGGAACAGCCAGAAGAACCAGAGGATTTAAGGCTGCTCGCTGGCTCAAGTGGCTTCATTTCTGTTCCGTAGCTCGCGGTCAGACCCTGACACGCTTTAAAGGTGATCAGTACAATCTTAAAATCAATTCTAGGGCAAACAGGGAGCCAACAAAGAGAAGCCAATATTGACTCGATGTGATGTCATCTGCTAAAACCAATAAGAGTCCCACCTGCTGCTTCTGAGCTGGTTGGAGGCAACAAAGGGGCTTTTGGTTTTTGCCATGAAAGGGAAAGAAAGAGTAAAGCCCAGTGATCATAAATTCATCAATGACTTTATGCAGGTCTTAGTGAGAGAGCATCCTGGAGATGGTTCTCAGCTGAAGGATTCAGGACCAGACAACTTTTTAAATCTGTGGTTTAAAGGTTAGATCTGAATGAATATTACTCCCAAGACCAAACTAATTTTGGCATCAGTTGCTTGTCTGAGCATAAATAGAAAGTTAGTTGGATTGTGCAAAAACACAAATATCTTCATTTTGACGTAAATAGCAGAGAGATGATTGTAATTTTTTTTTTTTAGATTTCAGTCATCAAACTATTTCATGCTACACATAATATAAAATGAACGTAGGATGACAAGTGAATGGTGGAGCCCTCCTGAGAGACTGAGGGCTTATCTTTCATGGGGATATGTTCAAAGCATATATTACACATTATATATCTTTCTTCTCTAAACAATCCTTCAACAGAATCCAGTCACAATAGGTTCATCCATTTCAGCCATGCTGGAACTGACAGCAATCAGGTCCAATGTTTGTCTTGAAAGTTTCCGTTTAAACAATAAAGTCTGCGTTGACGTAGCACAGATAATCCTACATGTGCGAACACGTTAATGATGTCTTCACACAGCAGCACAGGGCGACGCTAGGAGTGGTTTCCTTTATCCGTTTCAACAATATACGTGTTTTTGCTACAAGCAAAAGTAATTTACATTTCACAGAGACTCCTTTGAGGGTAGATCCGGCAAAAAAAAAGTGGAGGATCTTTAATCATTTTGGTTTTATATCACAACACGACCCTGCTCTGCGACTGTACAGTTCCCCTGTTCACACTGTCAGAAAGGATGAAAATGAAATCAGAATTTTCTGAGACATTTCCCACATAGAGGTGATCCATCTTATTCCACATGTAATGTGTGTAGAATTTTGTATTGAGTTTTTTTTTTATTGCATGTACAAAGACAGCTGGTGATTTCTTACCAGTCGTCCTTTGTGTAGTCGTTGGTGGAGAGAAGACAGAGATGAAGTGGGAAGAGCTTTTCTCATTCAAAAGTAAAGACTTTGCGACACTGAGCGAGATTGTTCGAGGATAATTTTGCATGTTATTTTATTCAGGAGGCCTTTGCTCTCATCCAGCCATCAGAATGACTTTTGTGTGCTCATGAATGTGTAATGCCTGTCGTCAAATCTATTGTGTTTCGTGATATGAGAAGATTTACGAGGCTGCGATACCCGTTTAAATCGTCTTGTTTTTGACTCACCTACTGTATAAATGCACCTCAGGGAGGTTGTTGGTAATAAGAATAATATGCAAAGTGATATTTTTAATCTTTATTCAGTCCAGTTAGACTCAGCAGACCCTGACACCATCCAGATCCTTTCCACACAAAATGATAAAGAAACCAGAGAAAACCAGAAACAGACAGACGACGGACAGTGGGGAGCTTCTCTCGCAAAATTTGGCATACAGTGTGTATATTGCGTTATTACAGTTTACAAACAAATGTACAACAAATACATCATAAATAGACTCTTATTGTGAGACAGTGAGGAGCCAGCTTGCGTGGATTTCTTTATTTTTCTTCTTCTTTTTTGTTTTTTTTACTCCTTTTTCTCGTGTGCCCGTACGGAGGGGTGTTTGAGCCACGACTTGCCCTTACGAGGGGTACTCGTACTCCTCTGCACTGCGGCGGCCGAAATCCATCCAGCCCAAGTAGTCCCTGTCTGCTATCCGGTGGTTGGCGCCACCTCTGCTGTTCGCCGTGGAGTTTCTACGCACAGAGCCTGGGAGGAGGAGGAGGAGAGATAGGGGGTGATAGAAGGCGTGGGTGGAGGAGGAGAGAAAAAAAAAAAGAGCATGAGTGGAATTAGTATTCCTCAGAGTAAGGAGAGAACTTCACTCATTTGTGCTCCTACTTTTTTCTTCTGATTTTGGAAGCAAGTATCAGGTTTTCAATTCAGTGAGAAACTCTGGTAGAGCTCAGAGATAACAAAGGCGTAATTGTTGCATTGGAAATAATAAAATCTGTTTTTTTGAATCAGACTGGACAAAAATGATTCTCTCACAAACCAGGCAGTTAATAGACGGAGCACTAAAATGTATTTTCAATGACTGATGCTTTTAATATCAAGATGGCTTCACTTTTCTAACTTTTTTTGGGTCATATTTTCTGAATAAATGAGAGTAAGCTGAGTTCATCCCCAAATTACAGCCTCCACAGTTTAGTTTTTATGCCTTCCAGAGGACAAAACGCTTACAATATTCAAATTTGAATCCCCACAGCTGGCTTCTTTAGCTTCTTTAGCTTTTGGGTTTCAAAATTTCTAGATTGTGATCGCTTTGCTGGGAAGCTGGTTTGCTTTTTTTTGTATTTTAATTGCCCGGTAGTTGCTCTGTGCTTGCTTTCTCATTATTTCTCTCTCATGCACAAACCACACTCACGCACATGTGGCCAAAAGAAAGGGGATGCACCCAGAACAGCTGGACTTCGGCCTGACAGCGTGCTATTAGCCTCTCTTTTTTTTTTTCTGCGCGTTATTCCCAGTGAAGTGAAGCAGGGCTGCTCTCCGTTTGGTAATCAATTGCACGCTCACGGAGAGGCAGTTTTCACTCCACCCACATCCTCCTACGCAACACACACACCAGCGTGCACACACATGCACACACTCGCAACACATAAACACAGTGTTTGAGCTCCCTGGTGTGCTGAGAAGATTGGACGCAGAAGGCTCGACAACGACACCTCCCACACCGAAACATGCAAGTGAACAGCGTGCACATGAGCACAGACGCCCACCGACACACACACACACACATTTACACAAAAACACACGTGCACACGGTCCCTTATACATATTTATTTCCTTGTGCCCTTTGACATTTTATTGATTTCACATTCTGACTAGTTTCTGAGTCTTTCTTGTCTTTTTTCTCTGCCCTAAAGTCCTGCGCTGGATATTATGCAACAGCAAAAGTGTCAATTTTACAGCTTAAATATGTATTCAGAGCTGTAATTCAGATGCATCTTAGATATGACACACACCGGAAGAAATTATCCAGATATCAAGAGCTAAAACATGCATCTTCTTTAAATTTTTCATATAAAATTGTTCCCTGTAGAAAATGTGTAGCCTGTTCGTAACTGTTGATCCCTTGTTAAAGTGTTTTGCTGACTGTCTGCAGCTCTGTGAAAATGTCTATGTTAGATTTGTTCTACAAAAAGACATCATGCATGTGGACGTCGCCAAGTGGAGAATTCAGATCCTGTGTGTGGTGTGGTGCTGTGAAAGCCCAGTTATTTCCTGTCTTGTCACAACTGTCAGAGAGATCAGAGCACTGAACATGAGGAGCTAGGATGGAGTTGAGGGGTTAATTTTCTTGGCAAAAAAAAAATTCTAGCGATTGGAAGTCAGATGGGACAAAAGTAAAATAGGATGGTGCAAGGAGAATGGCCGGAAGGCTGCACACACTAATACACGCTCTTTCAAACCACAAAAGCTTTCCAGAGCCACTAATTCATTTTACAAAGCTTGCTGTGCACTAATTCGAGTAATTAGCAAGATTGAGGGGAGGAGCATGTCAGGAAAAGGCACTCTCTGAAAATGAACCTATGTTGCAAATATTGTTGATGATTATTTTCTTTTGATACCCACACACTCACACACACACACTCATATCCTTCAAGATTGCAGGTAGAGAGATAGAACACAAAGCAAACTCCTCACACACACCTTTCCTGGAGGAGATGAGTCTTGCGAGCAGCTCACTGAGGTTGGCCCGGGAGTCTGCATCCTCCTCAGCCAGAGGAAGAGCTTTCAGCTGGGGGGCAGAGCGCCTGTGTCGGAGGTGTGGCTCTCCCAAGGTGTGAGTGTCGGCCTCGAGGAGAGCTGCTCAACACACACACAGACAGTAGGGCAGGTGTCAAGAGGTGAACACTCACCGTGATTACAGAAAGTCTCTGTTTAAGGGTTTGCCTGCAACTCGTACCTTGAGAAGGAGCAGAGATGGAGCGCTGGCCCTCGTCGAAGGGCTGGTAGGAGAAGGGGAGCCCCAAACAGCTCGTACACAGGACCGTCAGCACGACACACACACTCAGCCCTGCAGACATCTGAAACACAAACAGAGAGGAGCACGCAGAGGAGGGTTAACAGGACAGAAAACGTAACGCGGTCCAGTTTGGGTTTTGCAGACGCCTAAATCTTCCACGGTGGCAAACTACAACGAGACCATCTGCCAGGCAACTGCTCTTTCACAGCTAATGATCACTCCGACTCCAACGAAGGCGCGTGAATCAGTGCAGCGTATTCACACTGTCATCGTGCACTTCAACAGCTCTGGTCACCGTGCGCAGCGGGGTCTCCATGTCCTGTGCACAGTTTTCAGTGGGTCAAACTGACTTGATCGTCAGTGCAGAGAGAATTTCTCATTTCCACTTGTAGGAAACATATTTCTTTCTTTCTTTCTTTCTTTTTTTTTTTTAATTAAGATGATTCAATTTTTTCCCCATTAATTGGTTATTTAAAAAAAGGGAAAAAATGTGAGGTATTTTTTTTAAAAAATAAGTTCAAAAAATGCAAAAAAAACAAACAAAAAAAACCTGACACACATCCCTATATGAATGTAGATTATTTTAGCTCCATGCTTGAATTCCAGTCTGATTTTGAAGTAGAAAAAAATGTCCTACAGTATTAAAATCTTGTTTAAAAATGCCTAAATTTGTAGTCTGTCATGTAAAATACAAGCAAAAGCGTCTTTTCTTACCTTGAGAGACGAGGTTCAGCCTGTTAGAGGAGTGTGTGAGAGTGAGGAGAGCAGTTTCTCTGCTGAGTGGGAAGGATGCCCCTTTTATACTCCCCGCTCAGCGCCCTCTGTGAGTGTGTGTCTGTGTGTGTTTTGCCTCAGTGTGCGTCCTGTGTGTCCCTCGGTGTGTTTGCGAGCCTAATGTGAGCGCATTCGTTACAGCCTCAACCAGACAGCAGCGTGCTTCAGGTTTATTATCTGTTTGCTCGTCGTAAAAATCTACATCAGGGGCTGCGTGTTTGATGAGCATTAAATTTGTGTGTGTGTGTGTGTGTGTGCAAATAACAAATCAGCTTGAAAAGTGTAGTTTTAAACTGCTGCTGGAAAATTGGAAAGTTTGCATTGGAACTGAGGAAGCTTTTATTCACAATCCTTGTTTCAGAAATTCAGGATGTGCATGCATGTGTGTGGGTGTTTGTTGAGTGGGGGGGGGGGGTTGTGCGGTCAGGCGTGTGTAGGTGTGAGTATCTGCACACACCCACACACGTATTACATGTCAGTGGATGTTCACACTTTAAAAAGTGGGCTGAAACACAAATGAGAATCTTCAGTTCGCTTCATTTACTGAGCTTCAAATGTGACATCCGCACCGTCCACCTCCCGTTTCCCACCTCCGACCATGCAGGGTTAACCCGGCTCATGGATCACAGCAGCCGGAGTCAATAGCTATTGATCAGCTGTTGGGAGTTAACGTTTTTATTAATGAGGTTGACAGTCCTCTGATGCATGACGGGATCTGTTGTCACGACGCCGGAGCTGTTTTTTTACCTGCTGAGATAACAAGAAAATGTAGCACCAGTAAAGCTGTTAGCTAAGATTAGCGTTCTCAGGGGAGTCGTGCAGGAGACACGCAGACATCCTTTTCATGCAAAAGTCTAATTAGAAGAGATAAATGAGTGACAGATCTGAAATGGAGGAAGCTGAGAGGCTGTTCTTCACACACACTTCACAGTGATCAGAATTTAAAAGCGACCACACTGTGTGCTGACATTCAATAAAACATGGATTAATTGTGATTAATGATTAATTGCTGTCAAAGAAATTTTTAAAAAATCTTAATTTCAAGACTTTGTGTTGCATTTCCATTAAAAACAGTAACTACTTCCCTCGAACTTAACTTTTATTGCTGCCAGCACAATCCACAGTGTGAAATGTGAAGAGTTACCAAAAGCCAAAGGACTGAAACCTGCTTCTCAAATGGAACAAACACTAGACATCGACTTATGTAACAAATTCCCTGAGAATGGCTCTATTTTTAAATTATGAACAGTTAAGAAATGCGAAATGCTAATTTTGTTTTGTTGGTTTTTTTTATCTGTAGTCTGAACTGTCCAATCAAATACACACAGAGAAATACCCAGTGGGATTTGAAGCTGCGCATAAAAATATAAATGTGAGGGTTAGCAGAGAAAAGAAAGGATGCGATCATTATCTTCTTGAATTGTTTAGTGTATTTTATTTTTTTGGCATCACTTAAGTTAGGAAAGGTTTTTATAAAACTTAAAGCTGCCACCAGAAACATGTCTATATCAACAGTACTCAGTGTAGAGTAAAAGGAGTTACTCATAGCCATAAACTCTGTAGCACCGTGTTCTGCGGTTCCCCTTCAGCTCTACTGAGCAGCTCTCAGCTCTCTGTTTCAACTGTTCTGGTTCTCAGTCATCAACCTCCAGCTGCAGCAAGCAGCTGCCTGCAGCCAAAGAGCTCCGATAAACCAACTGTGCAAAACAACGTCCCTCAGGAGCAAAGAGAAAAGTGAAAACTGGACAGACATGCATAAAAATGAATCCAAATAAATAGCAAATAAACACGTAAAAAAAAAAAGAACAGTTTGCTAACATGCTCAACATTTCTGCTTGTGTTTATGTTTTCAGTCTGATGATCCCAAACAGATGTTTTTTTTTTTTTAATCTGCAAAACAAAGGTTTATGTCTTACATATATATTTGGATGTTCAAAAACTACAGAGTGGACCTTTAATTAGCAATTACCTAACAACTTGAAATACCTGATTTACTTTAAAATAATGTCTATTTGTTTTAAACTTGGTTGTATCTCTAACTTATTGTGCAAAGCGTATGAGAAGAAAGATTTAGCATTTGGCAGCGTCTCATCTTCATCCTCTACTATTGATGTTTTTTCCTGATTTGAGGTCTGAGCTCTTCTCTGCTACATCCAAACTTGAATCTAGTCCAGCAGCTGTGAGAGGGCGCTCTGTCCAAATATCATCTCAGTTAAAGCTGTTTGACATCACAGCCCAGCCAGGTTGTGTGTCTGTTTTTCATTGTTTGCTGACATCACAATGCAAAATGTTACCGTATTAAAACCCCACAAACATAAATTCACCCACAGCGTCAAAACTTCCTGCCAAACTTTGTGCCATCACTCCCGGCTGCCGCTCAGAAACGATGAGTCTCTCTCGACCACCTCACTCTGACATTTTATTACTTTAACTTTCACACTTTTGCTACCCGTCTTTCTCGCTCAGTGAGGATGCTGTAACATTTTCTCCAGACACCATCAGAAGGCATGAGTGTAGGAGGTGAGGCCACGGCCGTTCAAATTAGAATTAATTAACCGTGTGGTGTGGGAGGAGTGCATGTGTGTAAAAATGTGTGTGTGTGTGTCAGCTTTTGTCTGAGATATATACTTTGAGGCGTCTCTGGCACGTATGTGTATCTGAGTTTGAGATATGGATTGGCTGCGGCCTCGAGGTAACCTGGTCGTTCTCTCACCTTTCAGTGTAGGCGAGCAAAACTCCACCACTCCTGCGAGCTGAGTGTCTGTCTGGATTCCCACAACACACATCTGGCCTGATAGGTTTAGTTTATAGATTGCTAAAAACATGTAAATGGTCACAGTGGAGAAGATCTGGCAAAAGAACTGGCGGATGCAGTTATAAAGACGGGCAGTGAGAGACCCCTCGCTGAGGGCATTTGCTACAGCTTTGTTATACAATTAGTAAACAGACTGAATAATACATAGATCTATTAATGCATTTGTCTCAGTGGTATTGTCTTGCATTCAAACAATATCTTACACCAGTCTAAGGAGACCGTTTAGCCTCCTGGATGGATTTTAGGGCTAATTTCTATATTTTTGTTACCTGGTTTTGCTTTGTTAAATCTGTTGAACTTATGAGACTGTTCTTGTCTGGATGGCGGTGATGTGTACGTCACTGTGTTCCAATTTCAAACTCAGCAGGAGCCTGATGTGATAAGGCCACATACTGAACAGCTATAGGTTAGCTTATATGAGAATGTCAGATAATAAGGATGGTCAAGTCATGGCTCGTACATATCAGGGCTGTCAATCCAAAAGAAAAATTATATACAAAGACTTTGAGGGACCTGACAGAAAAATAATTGTCAAACATCACATATATGAGAAAATCACACACACACACACACATATATATATATTTCTCAGTTTGGTATCCTTTGTCTATCTGCATGTCTGCATTATGACTCCACATGAAAAACTATTTGCAGAGGAACAAATACCTGAATGTGAGGCGTCACAGAGGAGAATACAGGAAGATCAGTGAAAATCAATTAACAATCGGTAAAAACCCAGTTCAGGCAATAATCAGGAGCCATACTACCACTAATCAGTGCCGCAGAGGTCATCCTCCGAAGACGACACTACAGATATTGTGCTGCTTGCACAATCTCACGCTGCGAAAACATCCGGGCAAGAGCTTCATCTTTACAGGGGTTATCAGTAGACATCAGACTGGCTCAGACAGTGAAGGTCAGTGTATCATGTCAACCTCTATGGATGCCATCCAAGAAGACTAAACTCTGGCTTGTTCTTTGGCACAAAACAGCAAGAAACTTTGCTAACAAACATTAAAGAAGTCTAATGACAGCTGTAACACATTCTCTGGTCAGACAAGACCAACGTCTGACCAGAGAATGCACGAGCGTCAAAGGTGTTGGGGAGATAACATTTATAGACGACACCATGGATAGAATACTGTCTGACAAGATGGCTCTCAGTCTGTAGCTTGGCAGAAGAGGAATATTCCAACATGATAATGATCCAAAGCACACTGCCAAAATATCACAAGAATTCCTAAAGAAGAAAAAAGTGAAAACCACGACATGACCAAGAATGTTCCTGACTTGAATCTAATAGAACACCTTCTGGGTATTTTTTAAAGAAAGGTAGAGCAACACAATTCCTCCAGCAAAGACATGTTCAGCACTGGTATACTTCTTGCTCAGGAAGGCTGTCATCCAAAAAAACAGTGGATATATGAAGTACTGAAATAATAAAAGATGAGTGCCAACTGTTGTTGCTGGGGACCTGTGTTTTTACTTTTTAATTTCACATCGGAGCAAATACTCTACTATTTAGCTTAAAAGTAATGCAGTTACTGTAAGGTGATACCATTCTGAATCAGCTGACATTCAAATAATACTGCACAGGAGAGCTCACGACTGAGCGCTTGTGTGCCGAGCAGCTTCCACTCTTGACAAAGTGCACATGATGGCACATATATCTTGCCATTAGAGCCGCCTGCCGTCAGCAAACCTCTTCAAGCATCGACTGACCTCGTCCTCACTTCAAGTGCCTCGATACAATCGCACGCGCGCATGAACGTGCCGGTAGGTTTGTTCTCTCACAATTTAAGCGCGCATACGACGCGGTTGCAAACAAATGCCAACATGAGCTGTGTGCTGGTGGCGTGTGGATACAGAGGTGGTCCACTTGAGTCTGAATGAATTCAGTTTCAAGAGCATTGCGATAAAAGACACCTGGACGCTCTGTTGCATTCAGACGAGGATGACGCTAACGAGCACACAGGAAGCAAGTAAAATCCGACCATGCAACAATTACAAACTTGCTGCATGCTGAGGAATAATAAAAACTTGTTATACTCTCCTTCCCTTTCATCTTGAAATTGCCATACGTTTAAAAAAACCAAAAAACTTCCATACATCATTTCCCCCCTTTTTTTTGTGGAAATCTTCTCAAAAAACTTGGAACAAGAAGTTATTAAAACCGAATTTTTATTCATCTCTCTGCTTGATGTGCAGGTTTCATTTCCACACATGAAGCCTTTTCCATTTTCTTGGCCGGGCTACAGGCGACGTGTCAGTCTGAATGAGTCTCCCAGGAGATCAAGCACCAGTATGGACAGGACAGGAAGACCTATTACACTGTGTGCTTCCCATCAATTGTTCTGACACGAGGGTTGATGAGACTGAACTTGTCTCACCGCTGCAATGGACCCATTATGATGGAGATGGTCGCACATATTATCATGTGCAAATTGCTCAAATCTTCTTGTTCTCGAGGTATTTTTTCGCCGCGTTACTCCTCCCATCTCTTGTGACGGACGTACGAACGCATAAAGTGGAAGCTATGAATATTGTAATAGAGCAGCTATTTCATTTACATTTGATTTCCCTCTCCGTGTTGTGTTCATTTACTGAGATAAATTAAACTGACCTCCAAACCAACACAGGTCTTTTTTTTTTTTCAAATGTTTTCTGATGATGCATAAGGATGGAAACAGAAAAAAAAAAGGGAATGATGTGGATGAAGGGAAGGAGGAGAGAATGACAGATGTCTCCGATAAGAGAGGAGGTGAAGGAACGTCTGTGAGGCTTGTCTTTGTAATCACTTAGTAATTAGCAGCAAGTAAAGTTTAGCTGTTTCTCAGAGCGTCTCTAGTCGGTCGATGCTATTGATTAGCGGTAATGAAAACATTGTTTCACTGCTTTTGTAAAGTCGCTCTGGAGCCGGAGTTTCAGCTCAGAGCATCCAGAAGATGATGTTTTCAGGTTTGTCGCAGGATTGCTTTAAGGAAATTTCTTAACATTTGGCATAGACGCTTGGACAAATTGATTTTGGTAGTAAAAGGATGCTATGATCTCACAACTATCCCCTTCTTGGGAGCGCGATAGATCAGGAACACCATTATATCTGGCGGAAACGTTTCCACTGATTACATTTTGGTTTGTCAAAGGCCAAAGATCTCTTGGGAAAAAAATACATAAATATATATATATTTGGCCATTACTCAAGAAACCACAGACTAATTATGACAGATGTAACACAATAAAATGATGAAGTGACTTTATATCCAAAAGGTCAAAGGTCAGCTTCACTTTGACTTCATAATGTTTCTGGCCGTTATTCAACACTCAGGAGCAGAAGGGGAGATTGTGACCATATCTCACAGTTAGTCAGAAAATGAATTGGTGCCACTAATCTTGCTTGTCCACTAACAAACAGTGCTGATTGTAGAGATCTTCTGTACTACAGGGTTGAAGATGAGCGTGAAGGATCCATGATGTGGAATTTGTAGTTTCTATGCAGCAACATCCATATTTTAGTCACTATCCACTGTCAAGGCTGCGACTTAGTGTTATATCCCAAACAGCTTTATTGGCCAATTATGTGATCACATATGAGGAATTTCTTTCTTTCTTTTTTTTAATCTTTCTTAATGAATTCTTCAAAGTCTTCACTGAGTATGTTTTAAGAGTCTGGACATGAATTGATGATTACTGCAGTTTTATTGGTTGGTGGAAGCATATTTAAATGTAGTTTGCCTTGTTTTTGTTTTTTTTTATAGATTTTTCCACCCTTTCAGTTCTCCAACAGTTTCTAACCAAACAATCCAAGCTTGATCTCCAATGCTGCATACTAACAGCATCAAACAACAGAGAGAAATCAGTCTTAGTACTGGTGATAAATGCATGCTTCTTTTATAAAAGTACAAATAACAATTAATGATTTTTACACGGAAAATGTCATGTCATGTGGCTTTAATTTTGAAACATTTTCAGTTTTTGTCAGTTAAGCACATTAAGGTTGTGTTCCTCACCTTTAATCCTGAACATTATAAAATGTTTAGGTTCAGTTAGTTTTGTGTTTGCTGCATTGTAGTTAATTAGTTTGAGACATGACTACTGTTCTATGAGAATATCACAAAAACCCAGCCAGCTTCAGCTTAGCTGGCACTTCTTCGTCTGCTTGGACAACGGACCAGGCACAACGAAGATGTTCTCCAGCCAGCTAAGCCATGGAAGGACATCCTCGTGGATCATCCTCGACAGTGAGCTCAAACTGAGTATTCAGTTTCATTAAAATGGCCGTGATTTGGCTTATTAGATATACATTTTTTTTTTTTTTAAAGTCAGCTAACATAAAGTTAAATCCATTAGCTTTCCATTTATTGTGGTGGCATCAAGACAGTTTCAGTGCTTGCTGGCATGAATGCCCGGTACTTTTTATGTGAACAACCGATAGTAACCCTGAATATTGCCCAGGAGACACTGTCAAAAACTTTTTGTGTACATCACCATATTTAATCAATCACACCTCCACCAAGGAACAACTATCATACCCTGAGGCAAAAGCCAATGCAGAACCTTTAAACCTTTAAGGTGCAATTGCACCAACGGATATTAGATGTTGTCTCCAAAAAGTCCCAACATCCAACTGACTTCCATTCAAAAAAATGTCAGATTCTCTCCTGAAATACTCATTCAGCAGTTTTTCAACTAATTATTATGATCCCTTCAGACACTTTCTCTTTTTAAGTGTTTTGATTTGAGAACTAGTTTTCTATAAATAAGACCCGAGGGCTTACAAAAGGACTTTATGCCTGCTGAGCTCCTCCAGACTTTGACTTTCGGAGCCTCTGTTAAAGGAGTAAACAGTCATTTATCGTCTTTCTGCAAAGTTTAATGTTTGTACCTGATTATGACACCGGCCCTGTGTGTCCAATGTGGCCAGTGAAAAACCTACCGGCCAAGTTTAAGCCAGATGACCCTTTTCCCACTGCAGGAACTTGCAGGTCTTATTAAAGTGGTTGCACCATTTAATCATATGGGCTCACAACAAACAACAAGCACCTTGATTTGCTCCATTGATCTTATTGTTTTGGTGCACTCAGAGTTAATATCATTGCCAAAACTGACCCAAAATTATCACTGCTGGGATCCAGTTGATGCAATGGAAACGGAAAGACTGAAAGCACTGATTAAGGGGTCATTCCTGTCATCTGTGGCACCACCAGCTTGAGGGTTCAAACTAGTGGATGGCTTTGCACTTTGCTATATCCATCATTAAGTCTATGTTCTCCCCCCATGTCTTCCAAAAAACATGTTCACTCTATGATGTAGTGGATACCACAGTGTTTTAAAGTTCTGTTGATACCCTCACTAGTTCTCTTGTTCCTATTGAAAACCTGATGAGTTCAGCAGTCTTTGATCCTTTTTCTTGCTAAAGCTCCAGCTCAGGTTGCTAATACTGTCAAAGGACTGTGGTGGGAAAATGAGAAAGCAGTTCTTAGAAAAGGAGGAAAGTCTAAGGCCACTTTTACATGTCTGTTGCTTAAAAATGTCTCAGCTTTCTGTTTTGTTCACTTTGGCTGATATGTTTTATGTCTGTATGTGTGCCACTGCAGGAACTCCTGAGAAAAAGCATTTAAGGGTCATTTTCTAATCCATCCATGTTTGTGTGTTCCATTGAATGAAAACTACACAAACACTTAACCATTAATATTTGTGCTAGTTTCTGCCATTCTATAAAACCCCACAAAATACGCAACTAATAAAGAGCGCTAGAGCAGAGGCATCTATTTACAGGTTTAACAGCTTAATCAGCATGTTCCAGAGTTTAGTTTAATGCCGTTCTTGTTGAAGCATAGCACTAAAATCACCTCAGATTAGAAATCCAGTCATGACGGTTATAGGTAGACACTTTGTTCATCCCATTATCATGTTGCTTTAGACTTACCTGGAGACATGGTTAATTGTGTGATTATAGGATGTTAAACAAGGATGAATGGAAAAAGATGAAAAAAATGTCAATGCTTTGACTTTAAAAAGAAAACATGCCTTATCCTGTGCTACAATGCCACAATCTGCATTGAAATCTACTTTTCTGTAGAGTACTTTTGTCCTGGATAGAACTTAGGTGCAGCAACATGGATTTTATATTTATATTTGCACTGAGAAGCCACGTTTTTGCCCCAGGCTTCTTTCTTGCAAACCGCTCCTACGTGTCGTGATCTTTGGCAAATTCTCGTCATGACTTGTTGTATAACAGCATCACTTTCTTATTTAGAGAAGTGTTTGCATCGGGGGACACAATCAAGATGAAGGAAGGCTGTGATTTTTGTGGATTGTCCAAATAAATATGATAGTATTGCTTGACCTTTTGGCTTGCAACTCACCAAATGTGTGTTCTTTCTCGCAGTTTATTACTACTAATATCTATACGAGATGAGGAATAGCTTTTAGTGAAAGCGAGCAGAACAAATAATTGGTTTCAAATCAAAACTGCTATTTGAAACGATGTAATTAGCAAATCACAAAGGCTGCAATTTAGGAAACGTAATTAAATTACATTCGAGCGGAATGAAACTTTCAGAGGGTGTCCATGTTTCCCTATTGGTCAATGTAGTGATTCAGACATGTACACTGTGGTTTGACTGACATAAGCCCAATGTTTATATATAACAGCCATATCTTTCACATTTTGCAGCTCATTTCACTGAGGGTTTAAACTTTTGTGTGACTGATTTTGCACATCATGTTTTTGATGCTTGTTTTATGTGAAACAAAAGTATTTTGAATCCGTTACACAGTGAATATAAAGCAGGAAGCTGACTTTGAAGGTTCAAAGATACGTCATTTAATCTAGACTAATAGGTATAAAACACATTATAATTAAAAGTAACAGATAATATAATAAAGTAAAATAGAATAGAATATAAAGAATATAATAAAATCTTAAAATCTCTGGTTTTAGCCCTGTTCTAAAATAGATGTTTTAATGTCTGTAGCTGTAAATGCAACTGAGCTATTGGTGTCCATGTCCGCTTCAGGAAGAAGACTCTCTGTGTCTGTGTGTCTGTCATTGACAGCACAGAGCATGACATGACAGCCGACATAGATAGGAAGAAGAGTGTGAGAGTAGTCTTTGAGTGATCATTTTACATAAAGATATTGTCGAATTCTCAGCGCAGCAATTGTTTTTAA
>NW_007579187.1:189907-193097 GCF_000690725.1 Stegastes partitus
GGACAATTTAGAATCACTAATTAACCTCAACATGTTTTTGGACCTTGTGGGAGGAAGCCGGAGAACCCGGAGAGAACCCACGCTGCACGGGGAGAACATGCAAACTCCACAGCATTTTTTAAATGCATTGACATGTGCCCATTATGACCGTATCCCTTACAAAAGCAGAATGTTGGCAACAGATTTGGAGCAAACTTGTGGTTTATTTGGCGTAAAGAAATGAGTCTTCCAGAAAACATTCCGACAAGTTTTCCAGTGTTGACCACTGGTGGCAAACTCCCAGCAAAGTTCTGGCAGTAAAGGAAATATTACCACCACTGGCAAACATGTAACTGATGGTCTGCCACCACAGTCTGCCAGTAGTGCTGAAGTTCTCCTAACTTCTGGTAACAAGTTTCCCAGTGGTGGTAAATATGTCAGTTTAGGTTTGCTGTACATAACATTTCTGTCAATAATGGTTTCTGGCAGACAGAAGAAGCTAACTTTGTGGAAAACTTGTGGCAGGTTTGCTGCAAATTCACATTTCTGGGGCTGTTCTTCCTCTTCCTCAGTGTGTTTCCCCAGTTGCTCTGACTTCCTTTGGGCAGTTCAAAGATGATAGGTTAAATAGTGATTCTAAATTGGCCATATGTGTGAAAGGGAGCATGAATGGTTGTCACCCAGTATTAGCTGGGATAGCCTTCAGCCCCCCGTGACCGTGTAAAGCGTAAAGTGGGTATAGCTAATGGACTGGACTGTTCAGGCAGCAGCCCAGGCAACATTCGACTGTTTTATGTGGCTGCATGAACTTTTTAAAATGAAAGAAAGTATTACTTTGAGGCAGCTGTTTTAATATACCAACCACAATGAGAGAATGCACCACTTTCACCACCTTCAAATCTCATCTCAAAAACTGGCTTATAAACAAACCAAACTTGTTCTCACAGGTAGGTAGGCTGTCTGTGGTGTACAGATACATGAATGTATGGGCATCATGCACATTGTATTATTGATTGATGGATTGTATTGTATTTGTGTATTTTAAATCCTTGTGAGTTAATTTTTTCAGTCTATGACCCACCAAGAGACAACAGATACAAACTAGCATTTATTCTAACTCTGGCACATTTACTTTTTTTTTTTAAACGTTTGTTCATTAACGTGCACTGTTCCTTTTAAATAAAATAAAATAAATATAATATGTACAACACAAGTTGTTGGCACATGTTNACTCTTGTATTCATTCTTGCCACCAACAGCAGAACATTTGCGAGCATGTTGTGAGCGGGCAGGATTATACAAACCAATATTAGTTCATCAGCTGGAATGTAGTACAATTCTTACTGGCTTGTAAAGCTGGGCGGCTATCTAGTCATGGAGGGCCATGAGGAATGGGAGAAGTAAACCTGCAAAATTCCAAGTGTGACCACAACAAATGATCTTAGTTGCTCTGTTAAAGCTCGATTCAGCGTGCAAATCTGTTATTGTGCACATTTGCTTTGACGGTGAAATGCAGTGTGTACGTCCTTGTGTTTATCTGCACGTGCTGTTAAATTAAATGTGAGCGAACACTTTGCCAATTAAGTTGACAAGGCATCATTAAATTATGCTACATTTCTGAACTCTCAGCAATTAAAAAGAAGAAAGAGTCACAAAGTAGTAAAAGGTTTATGGACGATTCAGCGTTCAGGAGGGTTTGTGATTATAACGGGCTGAGAGTTTATTATTTCTGTGGTGCAACACATTTGTGCATTTATGTAACACACCAACCAGCAGCCGCATGCAAAGTGCTAACCCTCTGTCCTCGACACCGGCTCTTGTGTGAAAGCTGGAAAATGCCATCACCTGTATGTGCCTCTGCATGTTTGCACTGAGGCAGACACGGGTGGAGAGAGAGAGAGGCGTAAGAGGCTGGTAATTGTTGATACGCTCAAGTGTTGTCTGCAGGAAAGCTGTCTGTGTGCCTCCTCTGGCTCTGCTTGGCCGCTGCACTGAATTATAAATGATGCTGTGGTGTGTCACTGCTGACAGAGGAGAGTGGATATAGGTTACTCCCACTGAGCAAACACAGGCATCACGCAGTCGAAAGATATCCGTGACAACTTTATTGCCTCACTTTCACTCAGCTCAATTGTAATAGCCGTGCCGCAGTAATTCAGTTTTTATTCAACAAAGCAATAAATTGAACAATTTATTTTAAAATGATCCTTTTCATCAAATACTTCTACTGAAAACTGACTCACAGCGGTTAAAATCAAACGCAATAGCTGACTGAAACAAAAATTAAAAATAAAAAAAACCTCTTTACTGTGAGTTATAGGAAGAAACGAGTGAGTTTAGCTTCAGGAAAGCAAACTATCTTATCTTATAGCTGCTGAGTGATGAAAATTCTACACGCACATTGTGTCTCCTTTGTTGTTTTTCATTATTGAGCAAAAACTTGATGATGTTTACATTCTGCTCATGTTGAAGGCTTTGTTTTGAAAATGTATGAACTGCTGTAATTGTCGGGTCAAACTGTCATATGAATGCAGTAAAACCATCTTTTTATGCTCTGCGTGCACACAAGTACAACAAATCGTTGTTTTTTTTTATATCAAAAAGTGGCATATTTGATCAACTGTAGCTGTAGCCAATTAACCTAATTTTAGCTCCAAGGCACTGTGGGAGGCGGATGTTTTATTGCTTCCAGCTGAGAATCTAGTAAAAGGATCCACAAATATGCACTGGATGGACAGAATCACATTGTGCTTGAAAGATTGAACTTAAAGCTGTATGTGCTGGTAAAAAAAAAATCAGTATCTTCACCAGTTGCTGATACAAATAGACATACAAACCAACATGGCTTTGTTCTTGTATTGTAGGGAACAGCTTGTTAGTTCTATAAGGTCAAACTCACCCTCTTTGAACTTTTGGGATGAGGGTTTGCTGATGTGTACCCAACATAACACTGTCTGGGAAAATGTTGCTTTTGCTGGAGTATAATCTTGCCCAAATTAAATAAAGAGCCTCCATTTCGCATTTGTCATATTCAAACATGAGCATTTTTTAAATCCATCCATTATCTATACACCGCTTAATCCTCACTAGGGTCGCGGGGGGGCTGGAGCCTATCCCAGCCGACTTAGGGTGAAGGCAGGAGACCCCCTGGACAGGTCACCAGTCTATCACAGGGCTACACTTAGAGACAGACAACCAAGCACACTCACAT
>NW_007579187.1:194167-203661 GCF_000690725.1 Stegastes partitus
ATAAATATAATATGTACAACACAAGTTGTTGGCACATGTTACTGACTGCTGCCATAGAAAAACAGGTCATAGTTAATAATCTGAGTGGAGGATGGAAAACTTTTTTTTTAAGATTTTTCACCTTATGATGTTCCTCTCAGGCTGCAAGTTGGCTCGGTGGTTAGCACTGTCGCCTCGCAGCTTGGAGGTTGCCAATTCGCGTCCCGTTGAGGACACCCGGGATCTTTCTGTGTGGAGTTTGCAAGTTCTCCCTGTGCAGCATGGGTTCTCTCCGGGTTCTCCGGCTTCCTCCCACAGTACAAAAACAACTGGTGATTCTAAATGTGTGTCAATGTGAGTGTGCTTGGTTGTCTGTCTCTAAGTGTAGCCCTGTGATAGACTGGTGACCTGTCCAGGGTGTCCCCTGCCTGGGGGCATGTTCTATAAGACTTGTCTTCTTCGTGCTCCTATTCTTCCATGTTTTTTTGAAAATGATGAAATGAAATGGATGGATGGATGTTCCTCTGATCCTCAGAGAAAACATCAGGCAGCAACCTGCAGTTCTTGAATGGCTATTTGAGGCTGGCACCAAAAGTTAATCAACCCCCATAGACCCCCATGTTTAAATTTTACAGCAGAAATGAACATGTTTACAGCCTGGTACAAACAATGATGTTGGTCTCTGCAGCTAATGTCCTTGTTCAAACAACACCACAGGGAGTGAATTTTTTATACAACCTGCCTATTTAATTGTATTAAGGCATAAATGTACATGATTATTGGCGTGCCTGCTTTGAGTGACAGGTCATTGCCATCAGCGGACAGTAAATGGCCCAGAGACATAAATATGGTTCAGCTCCATATATATATATATCATCTCAGCTCCACTCCAACTTTGCTCATTAACCAGGACTCAAGAGGAGTCAGGCACTACCAAGATGAAGAAGGCCAGATTCACCACACTGAGCTTTAAAAGTGCTCCTCAGGAGGCCGATGGGTGATGCTACAGAAGGTCCATCCATCTTTACATACCGTCTATTAAAGAGATCACATCACGTTAATGCAGCCTCATAACTCCGGTCACTTCAGTCCAGCATAAATCCATTAGATCAAGTAAATAATTAAATATTAAACACAGACCAATTGTCATCTGGGCTCTATGAACTCACACAGAATCTGTGCGTACATGACGAGCATGCTTATGTATGTGCCGTGTCCTTGTTCTGTATGTGTGTGTTCGTGACACAGGAAGGAATTGGCCAATAAAGGAGATTAGCAACAATCATTATGAGTCATCAAGGAAAACCATTACAGAGATTTAAAACCGCCTCACAGAATCTTTATTGATTTCTGTAGTCATAACTATCAAATGCAATTTTAACATAGTAACCAAATATTGATCACCTGTGATGATCATTTCATTCATTGCATGTGAAATGCTCGTTTCATTTGCTGAGGGAAAAGCATACTGATTGTTCATCAGTGCAGGTGATGTACTTAACTGTATTACATAATTACAGCAGACACAATCAAAAGTCTGCTAAATATTCTGTATGCTGAAGTATTATAGTTATTTTACAGCCGGGCAGGGAAACGGCTCACTATTCACTATTGTCCTAAAATGTTGCTTTGTGTAACCAAACAGCGTGATGGTAAAAAAGAGAACAAAAAAAGCAGTCTGAACTGTCGAAGGTTTGCACCACAGAAAACAAACTGAATGTGTGACTGCAGCAGATCGCAGCCAGTGTCTGCTCTGTTATGTCACTGCTGGTCCGTATCACAGTGTTTTCCTGCCAGCTTTGCTGAATTTGAATGAGAGACGTGCAGTCAATGGGCGAAGGGTCCTGATCTGGTGTTTGCGTGTCTCACACCCGTGTTACGAAAGAAATTAGTGTCAGTTAACTAAAGTCCTGAAAGTGTTAGTTTGCTCTCTCCTCTCTCCTTACATTACTCTCTTGGCTTGTCACACTTGTTGAATGCTGAAGACAGCAGGGGATTTAATGATTTTTAAGCACACACGCACTCCTCTGTCTCAGCCTCGCTCTCTCCCTCCCACAGGATGTATAATTCATTAGGCGTTAGTGGAGTTTGGCAGCCGTTGGCTCTGTGAGAGTTCAGAGCAGTAATGTGACATGAATTTGGCAATTACCAGAGGAAAAGTGTCCAAGTGGACTCCAAAGGGGGGCCATGCACCGTTCACAGAGAGAGGGGCTCGGGAAAGAAAGAGCTTTAATCCGAGATGGTGAGGTAGATTACAGGTGTCAGAGACGCTGCTGAGGAACTGAAAATCAGAAACCATCAATTAGCATATCTAACCATTTCAGTCCAAAAGATTTTGGTGGGTGGTTATGGGAGCAGACGCTTTTTGAACCAAGAGGATATTCAGGGCTTGTGTATAATGTCACCCTGGCTCTATCGGAAGACAGAAACAAAGTGTGTTTACTTTTGATAATGTGCTATTTTATGGTGCCAGCCAGGGAAAGATTCTTTTGCCTGTGGGCCAGTTTCACAGCGTGACACCTGGAGTTGGCGGATACAGCCCAAGGCTCAGCCCTGGGCTCAGAGATACTGCAGGTCTAAGTGAAGGAAGATGCATGTGTTTACTCTTGCATAAAGAAGCAGGTTTATCAGATACACTGTAATTAGTACGGAGGCAAAGATGCAGGTGGGCTTATGTAGGATCAGACAAATATTTGTATGCAGAGTTGTTGCCTTTTAAATGGTTTCTTGGGGGATTTTATTGAACTTCCTTAAAGCTGGGAGGGACATACAAGAAACAGATTATAAAAAAAACTGTTGAAAATCAAACCTGCAGGCTCTGAAATAGCCTGGCTTTTACTCTGTCGCTTGTAATGACAGAAGTAAATGACATTCCCCAAAAATAGTGTAGACACAACTTTTGTAAGCATGTGGTCCTTTTCATGGAACTATTAAATCCACATTCATTATTTACTATTATACCTTGATTATAGTAGCTGACAAAACAATCTCACCACAAGCTGATTCACAGACATGGACAACTGAGCAACTGAAGATCAAGTGATGCGGTTCAAAGCTTGTCAGCAGCCAACAGAGTAGTTTTCCATTTAAGATCATACGTTGATTAATTGAGATGACCACAGACAGCTTTAAAGTCCCTCTCTGCTTGTTGATAACACCTTTGAAAATGAATCTCTGTGTCAAAGTTGCATATTTAAAAACTCCCTGCCTCTTTCTTCATACTCCTCACACTGCTCACTGCAACTGGAGCACACCAGCTCACCGACAACGTTGCTCAAACACTGCAAAACTATGGCAAGCTGTAATACTGGAGTAAATCAGCCTGGCATGTTTTAAATGAAACTGATTCTGCAAGCTGACAGGACTGGTTTCGTAGAGTTGTTACGTATCCACACCCTGGACGTCTAAATCCATGTTTTTGAGGCTGTCATCAGTATACTGCAGTTTGCAATGACTGTTTATTCCGTTCATGCTAAAAAGAAAAAAGAAAAAAAAAAACACCATATAGACATGTCAGCAAGATAAATGACTTGGTTTTCATCAAAGAGGGCATTTAATAACCATTTGATCTAACAATCCCTGCCAACCAGTGGAAGTATCATTTACCTTCATGAGCAGCAACTGACAGAGAGACTCCAAACCCCCGATGAGTTAAAGAGTAGATAGGATAGAAAAGGATACAGGCCTGGCGCCAAACAGGAAGCATAGAAGAGGAAATACAAACCATTTCTGCCATCGATTGCAAAAGGGAATGTGAAGTCCCTGGTGAACACGACTGTCGAGCTCGGGGCTCTGATGAGGACACAGTGGGAATATTGTGATTGCAGCCTAGTGTGTTGCACTGAGACATGGCTGCACCAACATACTGTATTCCAGACTTGAGTAGCTGTACAGACCGACAGAGATTACAGTGAGAGCAGTGCAATCCCAGACGTGTTACTATGAAGGAACGATTCTGTAGCCCCGACACTGAACTGTTAGCAGCGAGTCTGCATCCATGTTATCTGCCAAGAGATTTCACAGGCGCCGTTGTTGCAGCTGTTTACATCCTGCCATCAGCTGATGCAGACATGTTGTGTGATGACATCAGCTCTGTTACTGCCAGAGTATCAACACAACACCTGAATGCTTTTGTGCCGATTTATGGAGATGTTAACCTGATTCCCTCCCAGGTACGCCTCCATCTTATTTGCAATCTGTCAAATTCCCCACCAGAGTCAACAAAGCATACAGATCAGATCATAAACTGGTGCTTCTTACCCTCACCTAGACGGCCATTGTTGAGCAGCTGCTGATGACCACAAGGACCATGAAGAGGTGCTTACAAGAAGAAAATAAGACACTGCAGGAATGCTTCGAGATCTGTGATGTAATCTGAGAGCTCTATGCAGATGACATCAACTCCATGACGAACTGCATCACAGAGTACATGAACTTCTGTGTTCACAACATCTTATCTACCAAGACAGTCAGATGCTACCCCAACAACAAGCCCCGGATCACCAGTGCCCTGAATAAGCTGTTGAACAGGAGGAAGAGAGCCTTCAGGAATGGGGACAGAGATCTATTGAGGAGTGTGCAGTAGGAGCTGCAAGTGCAGCTGATGAAAACATTCAGGAGAAAGTTGGAGAACAAACTCCTGCAAACCTTATCCAGAGGCCAGAGATGGTTGCATTGCTGTGGAAGACATCCTGCATTGTTCTGGCCCCAAAAAGTCTACTTCATCCGCTCTCAAAGATTACAGACCTAAACCTTAACATCTCACATCACTAATGTCTTGGACAGACTGGCTTTAGCCCATCTCAGACTTCAGGTCCACTTCCATGGACCCACTGCAGTTTGAGGCTGGTGTTAAGGATGCCATCATCTACCTGCTTCCGTGAGCCCACTGTCACCAGGATAAAGCTGGCAATAGGATCGTGTTCTTTGATTTCCCCAGTGCCTTTAACAGAATCATCTGTTGCTTCTAGATAAGCTCCAGGAAATGTGGGCGGACACCTTACTGACCTCCTGGGTTACTGACTTGTGAAACTGAGGGAATGTGTGTCTGAACAGGTGGTCAGCAGCACAGAGCCACCACATGGGAATGTACTCAACGTTCCTCTTTACACTGTACACCTCAGACTTCTGGTGCAATTCACAGTCCTGTCATCAGAAATTCTCTGATGACTCTGTAGTTGTGGGGTGTCTCAGCGGTGCAGGGCAGACTGTGCACAGGGAATGAGCAGACCACTTTGTTGCATTGTGAAGGAAATAAACACCTCCTCCTAAATGTGACCAAGATAAAAGAGATAGTTGGAGACTTTAGGAGGATCACGGCTAATGTCAACACCGTTTCCATCCTGAGAGAAGAGGTGGAGGTAGTGGTGAGCTACAAATACCTGGGAGTCTACAGAGACAGAGCAGACTCTGTATCTTGAGGAAGCGTTTTGCCTTTAACGTGTGCAGCAACATGTTGCAAATCTTTCACCAGTCTGTTGTTGCCAGTGCAATTTTCTTTGCAGCCATCTGTTGGGGAAGCAGCATCACAGCCAGTGACACTAAGAAAGAAACTGAATAAAGTGATAAAGAAGACTGGTTCCATGCTGCTCTTCCCCTACAGTTGGTTGTTGAGAGATGGATGTTGCACACCCCCTGCATGACCTACAAATCAAATGTCACAGTGTTTAAAGTTGGAGGCTTCTTTAACTCAGCCGTAGTCCGGGTGGCGACAGAAAGTCATTCTTTCCAGTGATGCTGTACAGTGACTGTCCTCTGTGCAAGGAGGCAGACTTATGAGAACTTTGCACAGTAAACTTTGTTTTTCACAAAGGCTCTATCTATCTATCTATCTATCTATCTATCTATCTATCTATCTATCTATCTATCTATCTATCTATCTATCTATCTATCTATCTATCTGACTCTGACTGAAATTGTGAATAATTGGCTGTGCAACACCTGTTGTCTGGTGGATCTTTATTGGGGAAAATAAACTTTCATTTCTTCAAAGGGAATAAAAAGAGGAGCTGAGCTGCATCATCTCGGCTAAACACGACGCCATGCACAGAAACAACACTGAGGAAAGAGCTGAGCAGTGGATGAGCAAAAAGTGCAGTTAGTACCAAAGATGGAGACAAAAAGATCCCAATTTACTACCTTGTGTTGTGATTCACTCTCCGTCTATCCCATAATCACACTGACCAGATGAGGACCTTCACTGGGTCACTTCATTGTCCTCCCACTTTCTGTTGCTGTTTCCATGGCTCTCATATCTTAGAAAAAAAATAGAGATTAAAAAAAAAAAAAAAAAAAAGTCAGCTTAAAGTAAACATTTCTGCATTTTTGGCAGTTTACAGTATTTTGGTCGTTTTGGTTCATTTCTCAGATCAGAATTTAAATTCTCAAAACTACCTGTTCAATCGTCACATCATTGTGTCACTTGTGCACAACAAAAAAAAAGCACTTTCTCATTTCTTTGAACAAGTTCTAAATGCTTTGGTACATCCATGCAAATGATTATGTGCAATACTGTAATTCCTACAGCACTGCATGTACAGTTTTCCCAAAGGAGATTATCCTATGTTCACATTTCTACTTTTGTTTTTCTTTGTGCTATGCAGTGCTGTCTTTTCCTTTTTGTATTGCAATGACATGGTCTATCAACAAATCACAGGACAAACAGTAAAAGTATTTTACACTAAGATGCAACTCACAATTTACAATAATTTTCATCAAAACTGTATCCATAGTTTGCATCAGAACATCCCTCCAGAGTATTGATACCATGACTAAGCAGTCTGACTGTCTTATCCGTACACATTGACACAAGGACTCGTCATTCTGATGGCACTGACATGTTCATTGACACAGACATCTACTTTTGAGAGATGAACTAAGGATTCTGAGCAAGTAATTGCCTTTTGCAGGTAATCCATGGTGTTTTGCTATTTGTAAGAATTGTTTTGAGAAATGCACTTAGTGTTTTGCAAATGTCGAGGATGATTCGAGAAATGTACTAAAGACACAAACTGTAAGACAGGGCCACATTTAGCCATGTGCAGCATGTCCTTTGATTGCCTTTTTCATCATCAGCTTCCTACAGTGAATGTAAATACTTTATTCTTTGGCTCAGTATTTTATTATCCTTTTCACTAATAAACAATTGAGTTTCGAGGAGTGCACCTGGAAGCTCCAGAGTTATTTGGTACTCCTTATAGCAATACCACCGACATGGTTTTCAGATAGATGGGATGTAGTTGGATAGGAAAAATATCACCTCAGTTTAACCTCATGCTTATACGTACATGTTCTGCTTTTATTATTGGAAACCTTATTTGTCATTATGTTTGCACAAATGTTTCATTTTACATTGAGCTGACCTGCTGCATGCTCTCCAGCAATTTCTTAGAATGAAACATCCTTGTAGAAGATCACTAAGAAATGAAGTCACAGGCATGTGAAGGATAAGGCCCAACTGGAAGATTCAAACAAACAACAATACCTGTTCTTCATTTTTAACAGTATGATGGAACATTTCTCTTTCCCCGGATTCACAAACCGTTGGTCCAGCAACTGATCCTAAGCGGAGCTGACGTGAAGGAATTAGTCACACAGCCATGACAACAGCCACACTGAAATCCAGATAGTCATTTATGTGGGCACACATGCTACCAGACTCACACACACATGCTGACAGGTACATCCAGCTTATTGCATATGGATGTAGCACAGCCTCAGGTCCCACTGAAATACAGTATGCATGGTATGCTTGTGTGCTTCTATGAATCATAATGAATATTTCATATTTGGCATGCCTTGTCTGGATAAGCAGATGGTCCCTCTTCTGCTTGTCTCCTGTACACCTGGACCCTGCTCACATAAGAGTGTCTGGGCCCTCTCTCCCCTTTAACTTTCTTTATGTCTCTCTCCCTCTCTCTCTCTTTCCCTTTCCTCGGTCTAAACCAGGGTACGTGTTCACCTCACCGGGAACGTCTGATTAGTTGGCCTTGACAATGTGGGATCAGCAGCTCAATTGCGTCCTGATTTCAACCACGTTTTGTTTATTGTCGGCTTCGAACTGAATCCGTCCTAAAATATGAACTTCAACCAGCATGTTTGCACAAGTTTGAGCCACTATTACATCCCACAAATGATCATTTTTGTGTTAGATTTTTAAAACACCGCTTGTATTTGTGGTTTATGGATCAAAAATGTGGCATCACATCTAGTCGACAGTTTACCTAAAAAAAAATTGTGACAAAGAAAAAATTACCTCCATAACCTGAGTGAACAGGGCAATCATTCACCTCAAAGCATAGTTTATTATTACGTGACTAAAACAAGCCTGACAAGAACCTTTCATCTTCCTTCTGAGAATTAGAGAAACCTCTCACAGAGAATCCTTATTGTTGTAATAATAATAGTGTAAAAGATTAATATACTGACAAAATTACCCTTCAAATTGTCAGAAGTAAAAAAAAATTCATTGTCGAGCTTCCATTTGTGTATTCATGCACACGGGGTGGCATCGGCCTATTCTTATGCAGAGTCACCATTATCCATTCAGCAGGCAACCCATTAGTCAGCCATGTGGTCCACAGGATGCCAAAGTAAAAACAAAAAAAGAAGAAGAAGAAAAAAGCAACCTGAATCTATAGAGAATCCCACAGAGATGAAGCCAAACGCGAGAGGCAGCGCGAAGCTTGACAGACGATCTCAGAGGAGCCAAGCCGCCCATCTCCCAGATGGCTCCATCTACAAGCAGTTAGGGGGTGTACGCTTCAAAAATCCTTGAAGAACTAATGAAGCTTCTGTCTCTGCGAGAAAACCTGTGACGATGTTCAGGTCTGTGAGAAACTGAAAAGCAGTTAAATTTGGTTACATACTGTTAAATTGACATTGAAAATGTTCTCTTCAACCCTCCTTTTGTTGTGTTGCAAATTTAGTAAGATTGATTTTATAATTGTATGACCACACTTTCTTTTATTGTGAGGATGATTTTTTTTGTCTAGTGTATCGTTCAAACGATTAGTTCCTAAATTGATTAGTCAATTAACAGAAGATAATCAGTCAACAGTTTTGACACTTGATTAATTCTCAGAGTTTTTTATACATAAAAAATGTGGAACATTCTTTGACTCCAGCACCTCAAACAAGAGGATTTAATGCTTTTTGGTCATTAATATAATTGTACATTGAATATCTGATGGTTTTAGACTAAAAAGTCATACTATAGCATGTCGTTTTTGTCAAAAAAGGTCACGTTCCAGAATGTCCTGGAAACGCATCAGGATGTAGTATATAGTGGGAAAATTGTCCTGAGCAGGCGTAAAGTCAGCGAAGGAAGGTAATTCCTGACAAGAAAACACTTAGTGTTTTGGTCCTGAAAAAAAAAAGTCATACTATAGCATGTCGTTTTTGTCAAAAATGGTCACGTTTCAGAATGTCCTCAAAACACATCAGGATGTAGTATATAGTGGGGAAAGTGTCCTGAACAGGTTTAAAGTCAGCTTAGGAAGGTACTTCCTGAAAAA
>NW_007579188.1:0-66940 GCF_000690725.1 Stegastes partitus
AGGATATTATGAAGCCAATCCAGATGAAATAAAGCACATTTTTCAAACATAGTATTTACAAAAACTGCTCAAATTTGACTAGAAAGTAACAGAAGAGTTTCACATAAAAACAAATCAATTGAATATCTGTGAAGCTTTAATACTTTAGTACTAGTGTGACTTTAAATCAAAGCGCACAAGGATATTTTTAAGGCGTTAAATGATTACTTCTAACATTTATTATTTTATTTGATATAATAACTTAATTTCTGACTAACAGATGCTGTGTAGGACTGCAGCTCTCAGACTGTGGCTGTTCAAAGGACGAGATTAAAAAAAAGGTGAGTTGTGTGAACCTGAGCGTGAGGACATGCATGTGGGAAGCTAGTCAAAGACAAATAATGCTCCGTCTCAGTTTTATTTAACACGGGAGGTAAATTAGCTTTCACAACCAAAAAACAAAAATAGAAAACAAACAAACACACCGACAAAAAAAATAAGGTGGGAAGATGAAAATGGCAAATGAGCACAGCCACTGGCAAGCGAGCAATCCCCAGAGGCAACTCCTTTCATTTTCAACTAATGATATTTCCTTCCGCTTGTCAATTTTTTTCCCTCCTCCTCGTCTCTTACCAGTTCTCCGAGTGGCGATCATCTGCCAGCGCAAAGCCTGGTTTAGAGCGGCACTAAGAACACATGCACAGGGAAGTTGCAAAAGCAAGAAGAGAGAAACGGGGATAAAGAAGATTCAGGAAGCAAATATACGTTTCATTTTGGCTGCAAAGTGCTCAATGAGGCAAGAAACTGGTCCATCATGGAGCTACGGAGAATTACTTTTATACTTCATGAAAAGTTGGAACTCTGCCTTTTAATTCTGGAAAAAAAACAAACCATACAGGAGACACACAGTTGCACACATCAATCAGGATGCTCAGTTGAGAGTCAGTGTCTCGTCACATCATCTTTTCCAGGTCAGCGTCTCCACTTGCAGCCACTGATGGAGCATCATCGGTGAGCATGTGCGCTCGTGTCCGTGATGCGAAATACTCAGTGTTGTGCATGAATGTGCTTGAGCATGCTCATGTTTTTGTTGAACTGTGAATCTGAGTGCCAAGAATTCCTCTTTTGGAAGGTTTTTCTTTGTCTCCCCCCTTGGAAGGTGGCCTTGTGTGGATGTGACGCAGGACTTTTGTTGTGGAAAGTGAAGGATTCTCTTTTTTTTTCTCTGTTGTGAGCGAGGAGTAACAAACACTTTGCTGCAGTCACTGTGAAGTGCACGCCGGCAGGGGTGATCGAGTTACTGTAATCAGCCATAAAGTGTGCAGACAGGCCCAAGTTTCAGTTAAACATCTGTCCAAATGCTGTGTACCGTGTTTGCTGCCCCCAAAAAAAGGAAATTAAGACAGTTCATGCAACACTAAAACAGGTTTTCTCTGCAGAGTTGGTGTGGAGAGAAAAAAGAGGATAGAGAAAAGACACTCGACCTTTAATAGAGGACTCTGGATTCATGATAAGGAGCGATAACCATTCAATTTCTGGAACATCGCTCACTTTATGCGTTTGTGGACGCCCTTCAACAACGTGCAGCTGTCGTGTGTGCTGTGGAAAGAAGAAGCTACCCGTCTCTTGAGTCAATTAGGGCCTGGGATGGATGCGTAGGAGAAGGAAAAAGAGTAGCTAAGAGAAAATAAAATTCATTTTTTGTAGACTTAGTTAAAAACCCCAAACTGTGAACTCCGAATGTGAACTTGCTTATTTCATTCTCTGTGAACTGAACACTGAGGTGCCTCTGAGGTGTGAACTTGCACAACACTAGAAATACTCATGCGTGAATCTGATAAAGAATATGCACTTAAAACTGAACTCTTGACACGATATAAAAAACACCTCTCTCTGTTTCATCCTTTCATCTTTCAGAACTTATACTCTCTCTCTCCTAATATTTGTGCGCTAAATATTTTCCTTCCCACTTCGCTCTCACCTTCCCTCCCGCCCACATCCATTCGCAGCACCCACACTTTTTTCTTTTTACGTCACCAAGGCATCAAGAACAGTTTGTCACATTAGTTAGCTGTTCTGCAGAGAGTGTTGACCTTCCTAAAGACAAAGCTCTTTTCTGCACCTTAAACAGCGAGTTGTTTTTTTTTTGAAAAAGCTGGAGCTTGCAGATGGTTGCTTCTCCTGCTTATGCAGAAAGCTATTATCATGTTAGGACCCACTGTCACTGCTGTCACTGCTCATCACACACACACACACACACACACACACACACACACATGCAACTACTGAAATTCAAATTGGCAATGAGAAGTAGACGCATTTTCATAGAGGCGATACATTTGAATGAACATCTCACACTGCGAAAGGAAGACTCTCTAAGTAAATTGTATGAAAACATACAGACTAATGGTTCAATCGTGCACAGCATTGAGTTTTAATACTGCAGAGGACCAATAGCAATTTGAACCCAACTGAACCGGAGGGAACAGTAATGTTGGGAACGTGAATTTACAGGACACTTTATTGGCCAGCGTCTTTCAGTAATGATCATCGCCACCAACAATGTTCCAGCTCCCCGGTCGTCACCAGCCACTCACACTATCTATCTCTTCCTTTGTGCCTTTGTGAGTCACCTCCCTGCGCCTTTGTGACTGCAATGTGAGTAATATCTTCAATGATGCCATGTCTCAGCAACATCCAGGATGATGCAGGTCAATCGGTGGCCGGTGGGCCTCATCTGGCTCCAGCAGCCCACTGAGTTTCAGTTAATTTCTCGGCACCAACTGCGATCGCTGAGGTCAATTTTCGCTGCATTTGCCAGCTTTGAACGTAAGTTAGTGCCAGCAGGGAGGACATCAGCTGATTTAACTCTTAAATGCATGGGTTGGTTTTCTGTTGCATTTATCTTGAGTTATTTATAGATATATTACGAAAAAGAAAGTCTTCTCTCAGGGCTGGCTGATATGTTCATAGCGTCTTATTTTGGACACAACTTGCTGTAAATTCTAATTTAACCTAAACCTAAACCAGTCAGCACATTAGTCACATGCTCATTGCAAGGTAGACTGTTTTGCAGTTGAGCATACGGTGGATGGAGAGATGGGGCATCTCTGGCATGTTTGCAAAACTTTTTTTTTTTTAGCTGAAGCCCTAAGCTTTTAGAGGTCATGGCACTCTTAAGGAATGTATGACTGTGAGATCTCTGGCTTCCCTAATTGGAACTTTAGCCAGGAAACGTGCTTATGCTTTTATAGCAGCAGGCTTGATGCAGCTAACTGCACTTGGGGCCACTATTTCTATTTATTTTTGATCATATCTGACATAAGCACATATCAGTTGACAGGCACATTTCCATGCTCTGGTTCTGCTTTTAAATGATTCTGATTCATGAATGGCACAAAAGCTAATCCCTCGTTATCGCTAGCCTCAGGTACATCTTTCGTCATTAGACGAGTGAGTCAGCAGTGGCACTGTAAAAACAACAACAACAACAACAAAACTTGCCTTACTGCGCACATGCACATATAAAAACATTAGAAAAACAATACTTTTCTTTTTTTTAAAATCATTTTTGATGCCAGAACACTGGTAAAGACAAATATTTGGAGGACCGCTTGAGAGCTGAATGCTTCACTGACATGGAAATGATTAAAATATGTAGATCAAAACGCAAAATCACGTTTAACTAGAGTTGTGAGAACTAATGTAAATCATTAACCAGGACAGTCTGTAGCAGAAAGTAGCTTCTCCAGTGGAAGTGAAGTGGATGTTGGAAACTGTGAATGGTTTTACTTCCATGTTTTCTTTTGTTTTGTCTTGTTTAAATCAATAATTACCCAAAAATCGTTGGGAAATCCCATCTACAACACTCGACTGGCTGCCAAGATGAAAATTGTTAACCCACCATAGTTGACTATTAAAACTTGTAGTCTCGAGTCTTTTATCAACATTAACAACCAATAAACCAAACAGCAGCACTCTACAAAGTCTTGTGTCCGACAGGATCTGAAGCCACATCTACAGAGCAACAAGCCAACAGACTCTGGTATATGAGTTGTGTTGAGGCAATGAGTAGAGCTGCCGTCACCACCACCAAATGAAATTTGTGGGTTTGTGGAGGGTTTTTAGCACTAAATGACCTTAGTGGTCCGGCAGCAGGCGCGTATAGCCGTGGTAAGCCCAGTATCAGGGACCTCTGGTTGTGCTCCACCAAAGTTTGCTTCCAAACAAGGCCTCTAACCTTAACTGCTCAGACAAATAACAGAGAAGCTTACTGGTCAGCATTTGAATGTCCTAACAGGTGGCTGCAGCTTCAGGCTCCTGACAGCTGTTTCCAAACAAACACACACAAATGAAATGCCACCTCTCCCTATTTGGCATTCTGTTTTAGGTAAGACCAGTTTGTGTGTCCGTGTGTGTGTGTTACAGGGGTATTACAGTGCTGATTGAACCATAGTCGGACAATGAATACCAATCTGTGCGTACCCAATCTGTTCTGCATGACTTTCTCCTTCGCTGTCCTAGTGTGACCAGACTTTTAGTAGCAGCAGCAGCAGCAGCAGACGCCATGTTTGACAGTGTTATCTATGACACGCAGGCTCCAGATACCCTTTAGGGGTCCTTCAGGAGGCTCCACAGGGTGCCCAGCCAAATTTCACTTCACTGGGGCGGCATCCACGCAGAGTGAGAATGACTCCTTTCACCATACAGGTGGTTTCACAATCGCCATTTCAAAATTGTTATCACCCCTTGAGAAATAATTCCTGTCTGAGCAGAGCTTATTTTTTAATTATTCCTGAAGCACACATTAACGCTGACCGCTTTTGTCATGCTGTTATTGAACGGTTCAAAGGGGGAAAACATCAGTTCTCTTTTATAAGATCAGATTCCAACAGATTTTTGAAGAGGCTGGAATGTCAACACTTGAAAAAATGGCTCATATTTTTTAGTTTAGCATCAGCAAATGCACATAAGTGTGAAATCGCTGCATAATAAAACCCACTATGGTAGTTATACATATTTAAAAATGAACACTGATAATAATAATAAAAATACAGATACAATCATTATTTTTCTGAACATAACTGCGATGTCGGCAATTCCATCAGTCGACACCATCTCGATTGTGCTCCTACGCGCGCGGTATACTCTGAATATTAGCTAATATCCTGGTTATGGTCACATTTTGGATAAGCTTTTTATATTCATCTTCATATCTTTCTCATGAATATATCTGAATATCCAAATAAATAGCCAACCTTGGATGTTGCCATGGAAATTCAAGTCACACAAAAGGAAAACGGCACAGTGAACAGGATAAAGTGTCCTCCTCGCCGTCTCAAATGATAAAATCACAAAGCACACTATTGTCACTCTCACACAAATGCCAGTATAGAGTATGAAGAACTTGTGAGATGATGTTTGAATGCACCCATTGAACAGCAGCACCCTCCATCTATACATGAAATGTCTTTTTAAACTTCCTGCAAACAAAAGAAGCTATATGGAGCTCCTTCTTTTTTCCTGTCACCATAGTTTTTGGTCTGTCTCCATCTCACAGTTTGAATCTTTAATGCCTTTCTTCTCTTTATATCTCGCTCTCCCTCCATCTCCCCGACCATCTCGGCCTTTTGTCTGTACATTTACGTTTTCCGTTGATGTCGGAACCAATCTCAAAATAAAACATGACACAAATGCAAAATGTTATGGATGGGGGAAAAAAGAAGAAGAGAGGGGAGCTAACAAAACACGAGGAGGTAGGAGGAAAAACAGTAGGGGTTAGAGGCGAAGCAGGGGAGGGCCCTGCTGCCTTAAGCAGAGTTCACTCCGGTTATTTTCCTCCTTTGATTGGTCTTGTTTTAGTTCCCCTCTCCGTATTATTTCAGCGAGTATTTTCGCTGCAGTTTGGAGAGACAGACTCATCGTTTTGCCCTGCAGGGGAGAAATGCAGATGGCGAGATGCTCCACTCCTCTCTCATCCCTCACTCCCGTACTCATTTTTTTTTTTCTCTCCCCCCGCTCCTCTCCTCCATCCCTAATGAATCAAGAGAATTAATTAGAAAAATATAAAATTAGATGACTGGAGGAATGAGGAAAGAGAGAGGAGGGAGCAGAAAGAATGACATAAATAAGTTCTGTTCTTTTTTGGGGGGGCCTGTAATTACTTATTTGAACATGGAGACGTTCTGCCCTTTGGCCAGGAATACTGGACTGCGCTGTTATGTTTGTGCAAGTCCGAAGAGTTTTGGATCAACATCTGAACTGCAATAGAAATGAAACTGTACACAACATCCAACATCTGGCTATTCCAACGGCATGAAATCTCAGTTGAATACCCTTGTAGTGTCTGTGATCACCTGCATTGTGTTTGAATTAGTGGTGGGACGTGATTACAAAAAAGTAAATCTAATTAATTGAGTGCAATTGATCACATTTTTGGCCAGCAATATTTGACACAATAAGCAAAGTTTTTAAATTCAAATAGACTTTGGTTGACGACTGAATCAATGAATAGACATATACGTGGACTTAAACAACAAAAATGTTTCATTTTCATCTATATTTATCTGCATTTTTCATCTGTCTACTACATCCACAGATGAGTGCAAACTCAAAGTGCAATTATAGTGATTAGATTCAACATTTTAGGACTTTTTGTCTTATTTGTTACGCAATTTGCACAAAACCATGCTCTCGCTATGCTATGTGTCCACAGGATCCATCTATTTCTTGCTTCCCATTCATGGTGTAGTTAAACTCCCCACGACGTGTTCTGGAGCGACGGGGGGGAGTTTGAGCAAGGAGGTGTAGCATCATCCTCACTTGCATAAAGTAGATGTTACACCACTCAGACCACGACAGTATGGTGTAGAAACACGAGCTCACTTTTATTACTTCACCGGCAGGACTGGTAACACAAACAAGCTGTCGGTACAACAGCGGGCACACACACTTCACTTTTCGCGCTCCAACATCTCACACCCACGGCAGTAACAACACACAGAAGAACACAACTTCTTCTACCTGGCAGTAATCTCACTACCCACCTCTATGTACTGCCACCTACTGGACGGTGTAATTATGTCTCAACCAAATAACTGGGAGCTTCTGCTTGATCAACTGAATAAAGTGTAAATACATGTACAATATATACATAAACAAAAAGAACATCTTTCCAGGTGTCACATAGACTTGATTTCAGCTTTATACAAACTTGGCAATTTTTGGCAAAATGGCCCCTGTGGCCTCGATAAGAAAAAAAACTTTCCACCCAACAAGCCAAGCAATTCAGTTTCGTCTTCCATCGCTGTTCACCAAACTTTCTTGTGCGCTGACGTCACTTAATGCATTCTGTGCTCATAGATGAATTTATAATCACCACGGGCACTTGCCAGTGCACGCATTACACACATGACACTGGGCAACACACAACTACCAAAACACGAACAAAAGCATCACTGGCGCTGTCCATGGTACCACTTCTGATGCGTGTATCGGTGATAATCTATAGTTCAGGAGCTGAGAACTATCTTGCCTACGTAAATCAGCACTGATACACGCATCAGGCCACATAACAATAAAATACTCCTACTCCTACTCTCAGGTTCGTTACCAGCCGCCACCATCGCATCCCCCACTGCCAATGTGATAGGATGTAGCTCAGCCTCTGCCTGTCGTAGTACTAGTGCAGACGGTATCAGTAGGACCACTATCAGAAGTCTCCAGTGCACTTGAGCTAGCAGTGTTAGCATCCCGCTGATCCTCTGAGCAGTGAGGTGTAGAACAACTTCCACCGCTGGTTTGAGTAGGCCTACCGTCATCTTGCCTCTGTGTTTTGGTGAAAATTGTTGAGATTGATGGCAAAGCAGCATTTTTATCCTCTGTTCTTTCCTTAGCTTTCTTTTTTCGGAACCACTGAGCGCTCGCCTCTCCATTTTGAAAACAAACTGTTTTGACGTCATACGTACTTTTTTGTGTGTTCAAAAAGTAGTCTGTTACGTTTGAAAGCAAACGCATGAAAACGTTACGTTGGAAAGTACGTTAGAAAGCAAACACATTTTTATTGATTTATTTATTGCACAAAAAAACCTGAAGGCCAAGGGTCCTTATTGGCTCTGGGGCCCTGGACACACGCCCACTTTGCCCATGTGGTAATTCGTCTATGCCTGTGCTTCTTTTTTTGCGACTTGTAAACAAACTTTAGGTGCATCACCGCCACCTACTGGCTGGAGTGTGGCCATCAGTGTTACCAGTGTGTCCGAAATTAGTCACCTAAGAAATGTGTTCATTTTCTAAATGCATTATTTTTTTCTGTAATTAACTAACTGTAATTTAAAGTCCCAACCCTAGTTTAAATACAACCTAACTTATGATTGACATGAAAATTACAGATTTGTCGTTGTTTAACCACTGAATAAATGTTTCATTGTTCTTCTATCACACATCACAGACGATATCAACAGCAGCTCTTTCCCTGCTGTGCTCAAATGTAAAATCACTACTTCACGATAGCTTTTAAGATTCTAACCCCACTTTCTAGCCTCCACATACCTGCTAAATTGTTGCATCAAGTGTGCGTGACTGTTGAATTGTCGGGTTTGGAAAGTTACAGAAATTGCTTCCACTTTTTTTTGCACTAAAGCACTTCAGGTGAAGTATAGGGCATCTATAGAGGTAACACAGTGTCTCTGACCGGGCACTTTTTCTCAACCACACAAAACCCTCCCAACACTGATACTGTCAGATTTATACATTCTGAGACTGAGGTGTCACCAGCTTAGTGTGACTGAAGATTTTCGCTGACCCGGTGTGGACAAAAAAATCCGAGAGGAAGAAGAGGGAGGCAAAGCTGATAGTGGACACACACATGCACACATAATCCATTTGACCTATGGTGGATGTGAGGGGAAGAGAAGGAACCAGCACAGTGGGAATGTTGTACAACACCAACATGACTAAGCCTCACCTCTTCCCCTTAAGACTCTCTCTTCCACCGTTTTTTCTCCCCCCACTAACCTTTCCTCTTCCTCTGAGCTTCCCATTATCTCCATCTCACGCTTTTATCTTTTCACCACTGCGTCTGTCACCCATCTTTTCCCCTCTCTTTCCTTCCTCCCTTTACAAGCATCCCCCTGTCCCTTTTTCTGTTTTCACCTTTGTTCCTCCTCCTCCTCCTCTTCGTCCTCCTCCTCTTCCTCCTCCTCCTCCTCCTCCTCCCATGTTGCTGCTCTCGCTTTCTTCTCTTCCTTTTCCCCCCCTTTGTGTCTCTGCGGCTGCCAGTCTACTGCTGTCTGTCGAGCTCCCCGAGGGGATACAGTACAAGTGTTTTTGATTTGGAGCCAGGGTAAAGATGCATCAGACAGTGACTGCTGTGTGTCACACCAGCATGCGCACACACACACACACACACACACACACACATTCATGTAAACCCACACGTGTAGATGTGCGGCATGCAAAACGTGTGCACATTCGTATGCACGGATGTAGACAGGTGCAGTGAAAGTCTTGAGAAGTGTTTTTCTTCTCGTTCGCAGAGGAAGGGCAGCAGAAGGGCAGGAGAGGGATGATTCGAATGGAGACGAAAAGCAGCGGGTTACATTCATGATGCCCCTCAAAGTCAGTGAATAAATGATTAGAATAGTCTCCCACAAGTGGTAACAAGCTGCTCTTGTGTCAAATGGGAAAAGGCAGGGTTCATCACCTTCTTTCTTTTTACTTTTATTGCCTGGCAGAAACATCACACTGAAAGATAAGTCGTTTTACTGATACTTTACTGAAAGGATTCATTCAGCTTCAAGCTTTTTAAAAAATGAGCTACAGGTCATTTCCATACCTCTCTCATTCTGTTTTTTTTTTGCTGCAGTACACCTGCTGCACAACATTATGTCATATAACATCTCTAAGAAGATTTATTTCCATTCGGAGTTTATACTTTCAGCCCACGGTGGATTTTTACAATTTCCCATTTGACTGAGCTGTTGAGTTGAATGTCATCATATGCTGAACATTATAGGGTTGATAAAGGTCAGATTTATTACCAGAATATTCCGCCAGCTTGTTGAGTATTCAGTGCAGAGTCTCTTTTTTCAACATCAGAACGCATTATTTGCACGACATATTTTTCAGATGGCTGATTTTTTATTTTCGTGTGTCATTGAAATTCTCAATGTGAAAGTCTGAAGTATACTGATTAAACATCTTTTTTTAAAAAAAAAAAAGCTCAACTGGAAGTGGAGCTGTGGAGAAAAAAAAAAGAAAAAAAGAAGCAAAGTATGGCCTTGAGGTAGAGAAACACAGAGGATTTGCGTCAGTAAAGCCTATTGCAGCACACTCTGTTCCAGAGAAGCCATTATGAGTTACAAGGATTTAGGTATTGGTATGCACACTGGCTGTTGAAGCTCAATTGGCGAATGCTTTTTGCTGTTCAAGTCTGACCCTGTTCGGGCCCTCGTGCCTAAATCTGCAGATGTTCAAAACTAACTGAAGCTTTACCTTAATCTTAACCCACCACTTAACCCAGCCTTTATTTTAAAGATAAAAGAAAAAACAGGGCCGTGTTCGTGATTAAGGATTTTTTAAAAGATTTTTATGGAGCCATTTTTCTAATAAAAAGGAAGAAACATAGTAAAACTCAGTGAGGTGCAGAATGTCCACAAGCCTCTCTAAGCCAATGGGTACAAAACATGAAGAATGAGAACCCTGTCAAGTCCCAGATGCTGTTCACAGTCAGAATATCTTGCAAGTCACAATATGTCAGCACGTACCACCACAAACCATTTAACACCTGAAGATAGATGCCTGGACACCCTAACAATAGGATCTCTCCTGAGAGGAAAGCTGAGGAGGTTTGTGACATTCCTTGGAACAGCTAAGGTGGGCATTATCGATATCAACCAAGCAGCAAAAAACCCTTTGGGAATAGCCAGGTAGAGCCCAGGAGTAGGTCACAGCATCCACTGGGAAGAGAACCTGATCACTGACTTGAAATCAGATAAAGGAGGCCAGGAAGGATGGCAGGAAGTCATCCTTGAACAGAACCAAGAACAAGGGTTAAGCATATGTATGTTCTGTATTTAACATGAGTTTGATTGACAGTCCAACCCTCAGAACTGGCTGAATAAGTCATTCTGCCGGCACGGTTGTGTCTTCAGTCCTGGCTCAATTACGTATTTTGTGAAATTATGTTGGAAATGAAGAAGTAAATACTACCCCTGAAGCAAACAGACATTAAAAACGATCATTCAAATTTTAATGTGCTGTTCTTTTTTTTTATTATTATGATTATCATTATGTGTGTAAATAAGACATCCATCCACCCATTAGCTGCACCGACTTTATTCTGCAGAGGGTTGCAGGGAGGGCTGGAACCGGATTCCGTCTGACATTGAGCGAGAGGCGGGGTACAGCCTGGGCGGATCGCCAGTCCATCACAGGGCTAACACAAAGAGACAGATAGCCATGCATGCTCACAGTTACACCTAAGACCAATCGAGAGTCACCAGTCACCCTACAACGCATGATGTGGACTGTGGGAGGAAGCCGGGGCAAAATAATCAACGCAGGCACAGTGAGAACATGTGAATTCCCCGCAGAAAGGCCCCAGGCAAACAGCAGGTTTGAATCCACAACATTCTTGATGGGAAGCAACAGTTCCTACGACTGCACCAATGTGTCACCCTTAAATAAACCACACAAGCCATTAAAAACAGCCTGCCTCCATTGTGGCAATTTGCAAAAGTTGGGCCAAAACTTTTACTCGTGAGGCCTTTTTGACTCGTAAAGACCTGTAAGGCAGGTCAAGAATTTTAATTATGTGCTGTCAGCTGATGATAATTCCGTAAAAAGACATGACAGCCCTTTAAGCTAAAAACATCCAGATAAAACTACATGTCTGGTGGGCAGAAAGGCAAAGCAAGACTCCCAGAGGAGAGGAGAGCAGTTGCACAAAAGACGCACAGAGGTGGTGGTGTGCTAACAAACTGGTTCTTAGTGGAGGAGTGTTTAGAAGGGAACCTTACCTGCAATGCATGACAACGAGCAACACCTGAAAACCACAAAGCAACATCTGGATAAGCCGTAGTGGTTCTGGAAAGAAGTGTGGTGGACAGATGGCATGAATCTCTTTGGCTGTTTACCAAAGGCAGCATTTGATGAAAAGATGTTAACAATTTCTATTGTTGCACAGTTATAAAGAAGAGAGGACTCTGCATGCTGATGTTGCGTAATTTCCCCAGAAACTGAATCGCAACGGAGGCTAGCTTTTCCAACAAAGCAGCGATCCAAAGCAGACCCTGAACTCCATCATGAGCTTTTTCAGGAAACACAAGCTGAATCTTTTGAAACACAACTCTGACTTTAACTCGAATATCAGTGAAAATCTATGAGCGAATGTGCAATGAAGCGTAGAAATCTCTCCTTTGAAGTCAGTCTTAATTTTCTTTTTAGCTATTTTCTAAGTTCATGAAATAAAAGTAGCATCTAAACTCATTTTAGTCTGTTTGCTGCAGGGATTGTATCGACTTCTTCTCACTTCAAGAAATAATCAACAACAAAAATATGCAGTTTGCCCAGTGGTGCCCAACGCTTTGCATACAACTGCTTTTATCTCCAGTTATAAGAATAAACGCTCAGGATTCGTCACATGCACACTGACGCTGTGACTCTGTTATCCCTTTGCTTTACCAATGACGTCCTAACTCTCCTTCAAAGTGCTAGGCTCTCAGCCCACGTTGCCATGGTAATAATTTCTTGCTTGTTTAATTCTTAAGGCGCAGTCGGCCTGTAATTTGCTTCCCATTCATGTCTTTGTGGAGTTTTCATTCACTTACAAACTCAGACCGACCTCCTTTTGCTTCACGCAGAGCACTAGCTGGCTGAACTTTCAAATGTGAAAACCACAATTTCAGAAAAGATGCTTATTTTATTTATTTATTTATTTCATCTAGAACTTTGTTGGTAAAAAATACAAACAGCTACTGTGAGTGGGAGGACTGGGTGGACTGCTGTTAACCGTTCAAAGCTCCTGCAGTTGTGTTTTCGGTCCTTTCCGTGCTGCTGCACCACTCAAATAGGCGGATTTTGGGGTAGACTGAACCGTGACGGGAAAGACACGACAGGAAACTTATCGGACATGCAACGTCAGAGCAAGGTCACACATGTAAACGTGAAAATATGTGTAGAGACTGATACCCTGCCATTTATGCACACATGGATGCTCGAAAAAATACTTTCTCCTGCACATCTAAGCACACATGAGATGAACGTGTTAACTTGCACACGGATAAGTTTATCACGCCTTTGCCACTAAATAGTTCCTCAACAACAAGCTACTTTCTTAAACTGCCACCAATGGCAAGAGAAAGGGCAAGGGCAGGGGGAGGGGCTGGGTGAAAATGAGTAGAAAGAAGTAATAACATTAACACAGATTAACATACTTTGATTCAAAATTTAAGAGGGCTATTACAAGCTAATTTCACTAAACACATTTAAATTCAGGCAGAATAGCAGAATTGATAGCTTAATTAAATACTGGAGGGCGGGGGGGTGAAAAAAGGGGGAACAAATTGAGTCAATGAAAAGAGGATGGAAGGAAGAAAGGAAAAAGCACAGGGAAGGATGGTGTGAGTATATGTTTCCAGCGACGCTGAGAAACAATGAGTTCACAGCGCCGTGTACGAGCGAAACTTTCTTCACAGATTCAGGGCTCCGTTTTCTGTCGTCCAAAAAGCCAGCCGCTAAGTTTTTAGTTCCCTCGGGTGTGAGTCTGTTTCTCATGTTTGCACCAAGGTTTGAAGAGACGTGCAACTGAGACCGTGTTTACGCCGACCGGTGCTCGTTTTGGCACGCAATTGTGTTTGTGGTTAAACCTGCTCAGTCCAGCAACTGCATTAATTATTTACATCTCCCAGCACAGGAGCAGGATCTGGAGGTAAATGATGCTCTCTGTTTTTCTAAACAAGCTATTTCATATTACATCTAAAAGAGTTCAGATCAGATTCGATTTGTTCAGACATTTTTACTAAAAGCAAAAATCCAAACTGAGCCAAAATATTTGTTTCAAATTTGTCTCGTCTAAATCTCGCCCTGGCTCAGCCTGCTGATCCTGTGTTTTTCCAATAATGTATTCAGCCTCCCAGCCATGGTGCATCCAGCTGCATCTGTTTTGCGTCATGCGGTCACCAAAATTGCAAAAGTTTGCTGACTGAAGTTGAATATAAATCGTCAGGTATGGCGATCGATACATTCGCTCTGACGCCAGTAGTCTCTGTGCCAGCTCTAGAAATGGAAACAGGCTTCTTCAGGAAATTATATTCTTGTCTGAATTGTGTGGGGCAGGAGACTGTGGACTTACAACATCTCATATCTGCAGCCAGGGATCACATCATGGTGTAAAATGTGACTCATCCCACCTGTTTGCACCAGTTCTCCCACCTGTGCTCCGGACACTTAGCACCTGGCACCAAAACACGACCACACAGCCGGGTGGAAAATTGTCAGGAAATAACCAAACAGTTGGAGTCCTGTTTGTGGCAGTTGTTTTCTTTTGACTTACACATTTAACTACATGAATGGACACACAGGAAGACAGAATAGACACTAATGGGTTGTGACTTTGTGCTGACAAGGTCCTGAATTGGTTGTAAAGTGTGTATTGGTGGAAAAGCTGTCGCATTAATTGTCTCCAAAGCAAATTAATTTAACCGAAAAATGAAATATTCAAATATTATGCTCCATGCCTCCATCACTAACCGTGTTCAATCAACAGTGAAAGTGGCCCAAAAAGTTTACAGCAGAGTTCAAATTTCCTGCCTAATTACATTTACATTTTAAGACGTCACAAAGCTGCCAGACTCAGCAACATATCAAGACTTTGAGCTTTAGAGCCTCAATAAACTCTCAATTTTTCACTTCTGACACAGCTAATATATCCATTATCTTCCTAAAAAACACAACTCAAAGGTGGAAAAGAAAGATCCACTGTACACTTCAACGTGCACAGCAAACATCTTACACGCAGACACATCTTCAGCTGCTCTGAAATTGCTTGAAAAATTGGAAAGGACAGTCATTAGCCTCCTCCAAATTGCTGCTCTGAATGTAGACGAAGCACATTATACAGTGCGCCTCTCGTCTAAATTGTCTTTTTACCTGACTGAAATGGGAGAGGCTATTGTCCTAATACGAACAAGAAGATCCTTTTACCACATGCGGGGACGACTGTGATACGGTACCTCTATTTTACATTAGTTTATGCAAGAACCGGACTGAAAATAAGAGCGTGTCAATAGGTTTATGGTTTGATTCCCCCGGTGCAGGTGTGATTGCCCTGCAGCCATTGAGAAATAAACACTCAGGAACTACATTTTCTGTCTTTTCTCTGATTTATCCACCCCCTGCTTTTTTCTGCTTCTGATTTTACATTACCTGTCTATTCAGAAAGAAGGTTTTCCAGCTGCTATGTAGGCTACATTTCATAGACACAAACTATAAGCTAAAAGCAAGAGAGACAGAAAGTTCATTGTGGCTGATTTAGGGCTTAGTAAAGAGAGTGAATTGCGACTATTCATTCTCGCTCAAAGATGAAGCCTGGCTGGGCTCTATGCCGACCCGGGAACGCCCATGTAGGTACCAGCGAGTGCACTGTAGATGGATTTAAAGGGCAATAAAATGCCCAGTGCTGCTGTGCAATCTGGTAAATGACCCGACTGTTAAAAGTTTCACCGCTCTCACCACCACCGAGAGCAGACGGAGAAAGAAAGGCAGAGCTAAAGACGTACCGGCAGAAACAAATGATGTAACTTTGAAGTGTTATCGTCATGGGTTCAAGTTAAAGTAAAATTGGATGGACTAGAAATTGGAGCCGGTGCAGAAAAGTATGCGGTCTTACCATCTACTCGAGACATATTGTCAGGTACCTCAGGTACCTCATGACCAGGCGCTTCTTCTCCCTCTGAGCAACATGAGTATACCTACACTTTTCCTTGCAATACGTTTTGCTGTTGACATACACATCTTAACATAAGGTTTTAAACGATGACAGGGATTTTCAGCACATGTTCAAATGTCCTTTTAACTCTGCACTTGTATTATTTCTAACGGTAAAGGTCAAATATTCAAATGGAAACACAACAATGGAAACGCACATTTCACAGCTATGGCAAAATATAATCAAAAATTATTATTACTATTGTCATTATTAATACCAAAACTTACTTTATTTACAAAAAAATGTGCCTGTCTGTGTGATGTAACATATTATTGATGAATTGGGGTAAAAAAAAAAAACAAACAAACAAAAAATGTTTTTTGTTGTTGTCATATGTGACGCCGTCACTAGCTGAAGTTAGCATGCTGACGTGGCACACGCACACACAGGACACACACATACGCACACCCATTTACAAACGTTACAATAACCTGCGCTCACACCTCATTCTATTTCACTTCCTGCTGTTAAGTATCGTGACCAAGGGTGCACACTTGCAGCGATACTCTCTCTCTCGTCCATACACGCACACATACACTCACACACACTCACCGTCCATTGCAGTGGTAGGCAGCTGGCTGGAATGCTTGGCAGGCAAACCCGGGCCATACCACCAGCCGGCTTAAGATGGTATGGGCCCACGCAGTTGCTGGTCACATGATGCGCAACATTTTGTTATTTTCCCTTCAAACGTTATTCTTTGAATTGATGATGGGTTATTGGGAGAAACCGCACCCCTGTCCCCTGACTAAGAATTCTGTGTTTCCCATCGCAGGGGTGAACTGGGGGAAACTGTTTAGAAAACAATGTTAATTCAATTTTTGTATTTTTTTTACTTGTAAAGGGTACGCCCAGTGGGAGGGGCTTGGCCTTTTAAACCAATGGCTCTGGGCCTGATTGAGGGTGGGAGTAGTTGTTGGAGTTTGGAGTGGGAGTTGGAGGTAGTGACAGTGTTGGTCTGAGTTTTTGAAGCTGGAGTTAAAGGAGAACTGGTGTGTACATAGTCCTGTAAATTTGTATATAGAGTTTTTCTTTTCTTTTCTTTGCTTATTTTTACGATTGGGTTTTTGCATTTTTTTGTTTGTTTGCACTTTGTAAATATTCTATCTTCACTGCCGCACTTTGGAGAGGCCTGAAAATAAATTTAAAACCACAGCTGACGTCATCGTTTTCTCCCATTTTGGGAAAGTTGTTGGTTGAACTCCGCGACATCATACTATTATGATCATGTTAAAAAAAAATGCTGACTGTTACTTTGGGAAACAAGCAACAAACTGTTATTTTCTGGGTGGCAGTCTGTTCTGTTCACCCATCCATCCATCCCAACCTCATACCTCTGTGCTTTGTAATAATTCCTCCTTCTTTGTTCCTGCCATACATATTTTGTTTTGTGCTTTTTTTTTTTTTTTACAACTCCCTGAACAACAAGGCAGAAATCTAATTTCTGATTTGATACTGATCAAAATTAATAGGAAGAAATAAAGAATTCTTTGCTCTGTGGGCACTCTCCAAAGATGTGCATACAATCTGATGGTTTTAACAGCAGTCATTGACTATTCAATATGTTACCAAATTCATTCATGTCAGAAAACCTTTAATATCTGTACATGATGGTGTTTTACTTTTGCATGAGAACTTTTTAAGCATGCGTAAATCTTCATGTTTACAGTCTTACACAATGAGTGAGAGACAGACTCCTATCAAATATTTAGGTGCTATCGATGCAGAAGACATGCCAAAGCTCTGCCAAAAGAAAACTCATTCTCCATATTTTCTCAGTTTACACACATTTCCTTCCCAGCTGAGTTTAATGCAAAGTACTTTTTGTTCCCCTCGCCAACGTAGCATGTGTTAGCAATGCACTTTATGTAAAAGTTTTATGAAACACCTTATTCTGTTTACACTCGCTGTGCCAAGAAGTGGCTATGTGTGTGTGTGTGTGTGTGTGTGTGTGTGTGTGTGTGTGTTACTGCACAGTTAAAAGAGGTGCTGAGAATGACTCATCCCTCTTAAAAGTGTAGTGTGAGTGATGTTTGAGCGTCACTCCGGCACTAAGTCAAAGTGAGAGTACCAGTGTGGAATACTGACCTTTAACATTTAAAGTTTCTTATTTGCTCAGTCACCCAACTTTAACTCGCATGCCCGTATGTGTGTTTAATGTCTGTTTTATGAGTTTGTGCGTGCGGTTGTCCGCGCACTTTCCTGTGCGTGTGTGTATGATGTAATTGCCGATGACACATAAAGCTGTAGGGAACTGGCAGAGTCATGATGTGCAACCTCATATGGTATGGAGGTGATGTGACAGATCTCAGTGCATACACACCATGCTGCGCACACAGAGACGCACGCACACACACACACACACACAGTACAATGTGTCACAGGGCTGTCATAATATCCTGCTTAGATGTGCATCTCCTGCACTGCTGTGCCACAGGATCTAAAATTAGAGCTTGTTGATTGTTTTCTACAAACTCCTTACAATATGGGTATAATTGGTGGAGTCCAAAGGTGGTTAGGATGGTGAAAAGTACAACTAGTGTGATAGAGAAGTTTACAAGCATCACATTATTATTAGTTTTCACATAGCATCGTGTAAAACATCATGTGCAGCGAGTTCTTTTTTGAAAAATGGGTATGAAACATTCCCTTTTTTTTTTTTTTAGAAAATTATCTCACAGCTTAATTTTTAATTGTGTTTAGCCCTTGTGGTTGGATTGCACTATTACCGCCCAGAGGGAGTCTGCAGCCAGCAACATAACCAGTTGCACAACCACACTATGTATTATACAGCGCGTCTGACCGTGCAGTAATTTATCAGCTGCACTTTGGCATAAAATAAAATGCAATGGGTAATATAGCCGTTCATTCATTTGCTTGTTTATTTTTTATCATATATATTTGAGAATGTCTATCATTGCACACACACTCAGCTGGCTGTGATCTAGCTTATGTTGATTCCAAAAAACAACACACTGTGGTGTCAGTCTATGAGTCACGTTCACATATGCCTCTAAACCCGTTCAAAATAAGGGAGCTGATAAATTATTGCACGGTCAGATTCACTACATACTACAAATATAACGCACTACCGGGTCCATGGCTGGCTGTAGACTGAGGGTCCAACTCCAAGCCCAAAACACAGAAGTGGAAAATAAACGTAAACATAATCATGCATATGTAAAGTAAACTGACACAACGGATAATACCTGTTTTAAATCCATTTTTCATTCGAGCCTTCAGTCTTTTTCTGTAACTTTTGCACTACTGTTAAGACTTACATAACCGTATTAATACTCTAAAGTCTTTTTTCCTCTATTAATGCTTACTCCGACACTTCAGCTTGCTTGTCCGCAAGCTGGGCTCCAATCATTCTGGCGTTAGTCGTTTTTTTTTTTTTTTTCTTTTTTAATCTGTGCAAGTGAAGAAGAAAGATAATTGGAAACAATTGAGGAGAAAGTAAAAGGCACTGAGGCGAACATGGTTAGGAGATGTCAGTGGAGGAAAATGTTGGCTTTTATCGCTGGGAGACAAAAGAGTGATATCAAACATAATGACGTGCACAACTGCCGTCGCACACCCATCGCCAGCGTGCGGACGAGCACACATTCCAGTAGGGGTAATGATTACGCAGCTTATCAGTTTGCAGTTTCTCAGAGAAGGCAATAACAAAGCTCGAACATTAATTAAGCCATTAGAAATCAAACTGTCAGATTCTGACACACTCACTTTATCCCGCCTTTCTTCTTCACGCTCTCTATCTCGCACACAAGCTTGTGCTTCTATCTTTAGGAGGACCGTCTTTAACAAAATGCAGTCTTAAGCCGCTTACATTAGAATTAGCATCACAACTAAATGCCCCAACCTAAACTTGATTCTAATCCGAAGCCTAAATCTTTGTTGTAACTCCAAAAACAGGGAGGTAAGGTCTCACACAAGGGCTCCAACTGGTCCTCACGGTCCACAGTAGATAGATGCACACACACAGATTTGTTTAACACAATTTCTTTTTTTTACCAGAAATCAATTAGAGGGGGCTTTGTAATATTCTGCTGCAATTTCAAGCTGCACCTAAAATTATAACACCAGAACAAATCAGTTCCCTGCTCCCTTCTGTTCTCTTCCTGCCTTATCATTGTTTCTCTCACTGTTTCTGCTCAGTTTAAATGCTAATGTATGCAATATTTCTTTTTTTTCCCCCCCAGCAGCACTTTCAGGTCTGTTGTGTTTTTGTACTGTGCTTCCCACAGATATCTTGTCAATCAAATTGTGGGGTTGGTACAGTGACAAACACACCAGCTCCTATGTAAAAATAAAATAAAATAGACAAGCCTGCATTATGGAGGAAATACAACAACATGGACAGAATACAAAAAACTAACAAGGGGGGAAAAAAATGAGTGGGCCTATGCTTCTGCAGTGCAATAAATATTACATGATGAGATCAAACAACTTAATTAATGGTAATATTAAATACAGTCAATAAAAAGGAATGCATGATTACCTTTTTTGCATTTCATATGTAGTATTGGCAGAAATGTCAGAGTACACTGTCATTCTGCAGCCATGCTGAGCTTCAGTGCACATGATCAATATGTGTAAGAGTCCTACAAATTACATTTCTATTCAACTAAGCTCTTTTCTAAATTATGTTTAGGTGCGGCATAATCACTGGGGTTAATAGCAGTCATACAATATTCTCACACTAAAAAATAACTCTTGTCTGTAAAGTGGTTTAAGCTTCAGTTCAATTCAAATTTATTTTAATGGCGCAAATTCACAACATGTCATCGCACATCACTCAACATAGTATACAGATATTGTGAAGTTGGAACAGAGAACCCAACAATCCAAAGCTGCCTTTGGATTCCCTATGGGAACGGTAGGAAGGAACCAACAGCTGTGAGACGAACAAAACACATGGTTGGTTTTGGTCTTTTTCATAAAAATTTGCAGCTGATAAGACAAGTGTCTTCTCCTTTAATGTCTGAACTTAAATTGAGTCAGAACTCAAACTAGAAGTTGTTTATATTCAAGCCAACTATTCATTAATGTAGGAAAACAATGAAAAGCAGAGCAGTGTGTTTTAGCAACTCTGTCTTCTTGAAAATAACTTTCTTGTGTGACTAAACTGCAGCTGCAAGTATGTTTTGATGAAGGAAGGAATATAATGGCAACCAGATCATGCTCTATAAACATATTTAGTTAATGTTGTTTGCAAGTGACCTGTCCAGGGTGTCCCCTGCCTTCGCCCTGAGTCAGCTGGGATAGGCTCCAGCCCCCCCGCGACCCTAATGAGGATTAAGCGGTGTATAGAAAATGGATGGATGGATGTTTGCAAGTGACAAATGTATCAACAAACCACTTTCCTAATCTTGTGTTGGTCCTTCTCATGCTGCTCAAACAGCTCTGGGTCATGAACATGTCTGACACCAGGAGGTTGGTATCTGATCCTTTGGGTCCTGTGGGTTGTGGGATGGGACCCCTGTGGACTGGGCTTGTTCCGGGACTTGGGGAGTTTGGATGCTTGGTCGACATCTCTGACTCTTGGTCGCGTTCCTCGAGCCATTTCTGGGCGATTTTTGCAGAGCTGTAAGGCGTATCGGGGTGCTAAAAGAGTCTATATACACACTGGCAACATGTGTTTTTCTGCCAAAGCATCTGATCCTACAGAAGAGCATCCACTTTCTACTGACTGTTTTTCTTTAAATATATGTTTCTGTTTATTTATGTTCTACTTGGTGAAGGTTAGAGAGAGATTTTGCTCTGGTTTATCCATCCATCCATTATCTACACACCGCTTAATCCTCACTAGGATCGTGGGGGGCCTGGAGTCTATCCCAGCTGACCCAGGATGAAGGCAGGGGACACCCTGGACAGGTCACCAGTCTATCACAGGGCCACACTTAGAGACAGACAACCAAGCACACTCACATTCACACCTATGGACAATTTAGAATCACCAATTAACCTCAACATGTTTTTGGACTGTGTGGGAGGAAGCCAGAGAACCTGGAGAGAACCCACGCTGCACGGGGAGAACATGCAAACTCCACACAGAAAGATCCCGGGCGTCCTCACCGGGATGCAAACCGGCGACCTTCTTGCTGCGAGGCGACAGTGCTAACCACTGAGCCACCGTGCAGCCCTGGTCTGGTTTATTCCACTTTTATTTATATGTAATGAAATCTGATACTTATCCAGGTTGTTTTGTCCTGACTAGATCCTTGGTTGTGTTGCATCTACTCCTAGATGTACGTCGCTTTGGATAAAATGAATAAATGAAATTGTAGAATTGTAGAGATCTTTTCCTCAGCTTGCCATTATATTCCCTTCAAAACATACTTGCAGCTGCAATTTAGTCGTACAAGAATGTTGTTTTTAGAAGACAGAGTTGCTAAAACACACTGCTCTGCTTTTCATTGTTTTCCTACATTAATGAACAGTTGGCTCGAATACAAACAACTTCCAGTTTGAGTTTTGGCTCAGTTCAAGTGTAGAAATTTAAGGAGAAGACACTTGTCTTATCAGCTGCAAATTTTTATGAAAAGACCAAAACCAACCATGTGTTTTGTCCACCTCACAACTGTTTCATTTATTTGGATCCACCAGTAGCATATGAGGCATCCAGTCTATTCATTCTCACAGAGAAACAACAATGAATATCTGAAAACAAAAAAGGGTCACGGATACACGGTTTAGTTTTCAAAAAAAGAAAAAAAAAAAAAAAAGCTCAGCAATTTCCCTACACCAGCTGTGTGCCGAACTAAATGTTATTCACAGTTAAGTAAATGGTGTGTTTGTTGAGCCGTATTTCCATGTGCTGACTAATGCACATTTGGTGCGCTGGTAAGCATTTACAGCAGCAGGACAGTGTGTGTGGGATCGTCTCAGAATAAACAAAAGGGCCCGCGTTTGTGGTAATGAGGGAACATGACTCCCAGCACAACACTGTGGCTCGCTGATGTGTTTTTAATAGTTTTTTTTTTTTTTTGGACAATAATGAAGGACAATAGCAGTGGCACATAAACTGTGTCAGAAAAATACATGTTGTTAGTGTGACACTAGAGTACAATTAGCAATGCAAATAATGTCATCAGCGTTGTCATTTAAAACTAGGAGTGAACATCACAGTCAAAACTTTGAGCCTCGTGCTGACCCTTTGTGTCTTCCTCCTCATTTCCCTCCACTCTCCCACCTCTCATCGTGCCTCCAGTTATCCCCTGTGCGGTTCAGTAATTGCACTGATTATTGCTGCTGTTACAACTAAAGGATCTTAGTGTCTGTGGATTATTTAGCGAGGTCTCCTCTCTGTTCCACGCTGCCTTCACACAGAGGATTTACAGTGTGTGTGTGTGTGTGTACATTCAAGCATGCACACTCCACAAAGGCATTTCAGGATAAAGGTCCTTTTTTGTGTGTTTTTGTTTCAGACACATCAGACCTCTGGTTGACACCGCATGTCTGAGCTTTACATTTAAATTTAAATAAAAGGATAAAATATGGATGATATGCTTGGTTTTGTGGCAGCAGACGATGACTCAGATCGTGTGTGTGTGTGTGTGTGTGTGTGTGTGTGTGTGCGTCCTTGCCAAGGTCTCGGCAGGCTTGGCATAGGAAAAAGGGAGGTAAGACGGCACTTGAAAGGGAACAAGAGCGACAACAAGCGAGCGAAAAAAAAAAAAAGAAAAGAAATGAAGACGTTACGAAAGCGGGAACATGAAAGTGTTTGAAAGCTTTGTGATGCGTCTGTCATTCGCAGAGGTCACTGTGGTCTGACCAATTAGGATGCGAGAGAAAACTTCAAAATGTCACACAAAAGAACGAACAAGCGGGAGGCACATTGTGGGTATATAGAAGCTACCTGATGTTTTTTTTTTGTACCATCCTACATATTTTAACACCTAAAACAGAGCTTGGGGTGTCAAGCGTGTATAATGCTGAAAAAATAAAAATAAAAAAGAGAGACTATGCATGCACATTGCATACTAGGCCAAGTGCAGGACAAGTGAGTCAAACTTAAAAAGTAGTGATTGCACACTGAATCAGAGCTCCCATAATGTTTTATTTTACTGCTGGGACCAACTATAAAAACATCTGCACCTCCTCAGCAAACTGGGCACAAATAAACATTGTGTGTATGTAAAAAGTTTAATTAAATAGTGAGCATTTGTTCGGTTTGTAGCACTTGTAAGCTGTTTTTTTTATGTTTGTTGGAATTTGAATTAAACCGTCTGTGCTTCCTATTTAGTCCGTATTAAACGCCGCTGTCTGAAGTCTGTGGAGAACCAATCCCTACACAGCCTTCACGTCAGCAACCAATGAGAAGGACATGGAGCTGCACCCCAGAAGATGCTACAAGTGCGCAGGAGAACGAACAGATCTCTCCCGAGATGACGACGGCGATATGAGAGTCGTGGAGGTAATAACAAAGCCTGGGAGCAGCACTAGGCCCGGCCTGCAGCTCAGGTGAAGATCCGGTGTCAATGACTGCTTTCCTCCGCCTTCCCCGTAGCGTGCAGCGTGAGAAGAGGATTATGCTACCATTTCAATTTTCGGCTCTGTCTTCTTTGCAAGATCGATTCTGTCTCGGAGGAACGGAGACAAGTAGATGAAATTTTTATCTTCGCCTCTCGCAGACGCCTGCACGCACTCACTCTGCTTTCCTTTCTGCCCCTAGACTCATGGCAAACATAAAAACAACTGGAGGGGATTTGCATTTGTATAAATCTGTAGCTCCCACCTAAAACTAACAGAGAGGAGGAGAAGGACACCCAGTAGAGACACAGATGCAGGGTAACATAAATATATGCATAGCAACCTACCTGAGAATGCCTAACAACAGAATCATTCCAGTGTGTGCGTGCTGTTCACTTTTATTTATTTATTTATTGTCTGAAACTACTTACCAGAGTGGCAAAACAAAGTAACTTACAAAATGTGGATTTAAAAAAAAATTAAAAATTAAAAAGTGTAAAATTATCATTGTGGTAATTTTGCTTTATTTCATTTCACTGTTGTCTTTTAAAAAGATACCTGTTTGGAACAGAGCAGCTGGTATTGCAGCATAATGACGTACAACAGCAGTGGAGAAATGACTTTTTACACAGGGGTAATGCAGACATTTTCAGAAAAGAAACTAACAGAACACATCATGCTCATAGTGCATGTAATGCATGAGTGGGTCCACAAGTAAAAAACCAAACAGGACAGTACTGTATGTCACTGCACTCTTCTGCTTTTGCTTTTAGTGCTTGTGCACTGCGGTTATTCTGGTGTGATCAGTCCAGGGATACACCAGATTATCAGTCTGGCTGATTATGGTGGCCGATATTTGGCATTTCTCCAATTATCGGCATTGGTATTTCAATTGACCTCAATACATTCAATGTGCCACCACAGCTCCGGTGGTTGAATTTGAATTTGAATTGAATTTGAAAAAAAAATTGAATTTCCCTTCTGGGATAAATAAAGTAAAGTATTTTTCATTTCATTTCTCTGTCTGTAGTAACCATGTGGTCTCAGAAATGTCTCTCAAGCAGAATCTGCAAAATCTGAACAAGAAACACAACCCGCAAACGAAGAATTTAGCTCCTCTCACAGTGGCTAAGGCTACGCTGACGGCTAGCAACTAAGTTAGAGGGCAGCCACAGATTAACCTGAGACAGAGTCTGGAAAACAATAATTAATAATGCTTTAAGATCTGGGCCTTAGTGGGCAACAAAAGTGACAAAACAGTGAAAGATTTAGAAAATAGAGAAGAATAGCAGACGGAACTGCAGCAACAAACTGACCAATCTCAGGCAATCCCACACAACTGATATACATGTAAGGTACATCGTGCCCATATATCAGTGATCAGCCCTGCTTGATCACCAATAATCGGACCCTAAAAAAAGAAAACCCATATTGGTGGATCCCTACATCACCTACATTACAGAACACCACATTGTTGACTCTCTGTCTGAAATCCTTTAGATGATCATGGGCGAGGTTTTTAGCTGCAGTTTACTGTTCAGGGGAATCAGAGTTTTCCGACATGCCGCAGTCTGAATGAGTGACGTCACTACATTGATGCATCGCCGCAGCCCTACTGTACTTTTTGATACCATCATTTTCGGACTGTTGAGCGCACCTGGATATAAACTGCACCCACTAACTTTAAAAAAGAAAAAAATGTATATATATAGGCTGCACTTGTCTGTAAGCCATAGGTGTCCACGTTGCAACACGAGACATTTACACAGGAAGATTTCTTTTTAACTTTTAATTAAATACGTACCAGCAACATACACAAATACGTACCAGAAATGCTTTTTTCCAAACAATGCTTGTAATACGGCTGGTTAAAAAAAAGTTAAAATACAGTAGCCTACCAGGAAAAGTCATTGATCGCTGTAAATTGTCATTGATCGCTCACTAAAACCATTAAAGTCTTCTTCCGTGTCAGATTTAAACAGCCTCAGAATTACTTCGTCACACACTTCCTCAGTCTCGCCTTCATTGTAGCTCGTGATGTCACTCTCGTCTCGAGGCAATTCGAAAAATCATAAAAACCCATAAATTAGCCGCATCATTGTTTAAGCCACAGTGTTCAAAGCGGTAGCGGCTTATAGTCTGGAAATTACGGTAGTCTCTTTTTTTGATGTTTCTCAAGAACTGCTCGTCCCAACAACTTCGCACACTTCCTTGCGTCCCCAGCGATACACCTGCTGAAGCGTGAAGTGGATGCTGGTCGTGGAGAAAAGCAAGGAACGCACAGTGATGCACGCATGCAGAGACTCCCTCTTTTATTAGCAATATTATAAAGATGTTGAAAATGTTCCAAGGTAAGCTCATTTCTTTCTCAGTTCTTGGAGGTGATACTTCACATGAGTGCTTTGGCAACACTTCAGGTGATGAGAGGTTATTGCTTTGCTGTCTTGTGCTCAGGTACAGGAACTAACCTAAACACTGTAATAAAACAAGACTTAGCTCTGTGAGGCATAAGAAAAAAAATAAATAAATGCACTGTACAGAGATGGATGGTGAGTTCTGAAGCTTGTTTTTTGTTTTTTTTTTGGATCCATCGCAGTTGCAGTGAATTAAATATAATATTAGCCTGACGGTAAAGTCTCGACTTACAAGTCTTTGTTGGCGGTATCAAAGTGGTTTACTCTGCTGCGATCGTAAAAGTGTTAAGACATCAGTGTGCAATATTAGTTTCACCGCTTTGTGCAAACAGATCAATACGTCAAGTCATTTTTTTTTTTAAAGATTCTATGACGCCGCGTGCAGAATTGAATGATGTTTAGAAAATGAGCTTTAACATAAACGGAGCAGTGACCGATAAGAATGTCACGAGTTCCGCAGGTACTTTATTCAGCCTGGTCCCGAGCCAAAGTACTTAACAGTCTCCCGGTGCTGCTATAGACAAAACGTCAAGGGAGCTGACAACGTTATTACAGTAACATACGTCAGCGTGAAACCGTGGATGTCCTTGCAAAAATTTCACTGCAATCAATCAAGTAGTCATTGGGATTTTTCATCGTTTCGCCACTTTAGCTGCACGACGACGAAACAATGACTACAGACTTAATTGATTCTCTGGTTTATATGTATTGCAAGTAAATGCGTAAAGCAGCATCATTTCCACATTTATCATATATGAAAAAAACATTTTCTTCCACTATGGAAGGTTGTCTACTCTGATCACCTGACGTGAACTTGGATTGTGTAAAACAAAGACTTTCTGTCAAATTTTTAAAAAACACTCGCTTTAAGACCTATAGCAAGTGAAGATTCTCTGGTTTGATTTCTTGCTAGGGAGCTTTTGTTGCATGTCTTTTCCCACATGTCCCGTCTCTCTCCGAAATAAAGCCATGGAAATGTCCACAAAAACATTTTCACCTTTCATTTACGGTGACTGTAAATGGACTTAGTTGCAGACGCAATCACTTCGCGCCATAAACTGAGCTTTCATTAGGAAATCTTGACAGTCTCAACACAGATGGTGTCTTTATTCTACAGTCATTTCATTGTGTAATCAGGTTTTACTTTATAATTGTAGGTTAAAGCAAAGAAGAAGAAAAAAAACCAATAGAAAAACCCCTCTATATCCAGTATAAAGCTGCAGGTAGAAATCTATACACTGTCCAGAGTGAAAGTCCTCCAACCAACCTATTGTGCCACCACATCCTGCTGTTACTTCTGATATTTATATGATTGCATCTGATTGTTGAAAAGCCTTGAAATCTTCCATCACAGGCTAGATTTTCTATAACACAGTCAGGAGGAGATGCAGAAGTCTAGTTGCCTCCTAGACCACTTGAATTACAATATACTGAAAGGCTGTTATGGAATTATTTTGTTAAATTGTGCAAAACAGCACTGCCTACCACAGGTTTAAGCTTTGGAAATGAGTGGGTGGGGCACAAATGATTGTACATTCACAGTAATACAAAAGTCTTGAGAGAAGGAGCACAATGAAAAACAGGAAGGAGGGTCCAAATGAAGACGTAAACCAAAGTAGTGGGAACACCAATTACACTGGGAACAAAAGGCTTACAAGCATACACAGGTGACAGAAGTAGGAATAAACAGGTTGGCAGAAACAATGACATCATGATAAAGACAGCAGGTAAACACACGCTGAGAATGGTTCGGGGGATGTGAAACAAGTGAGGTGAGGAGTCAGGTGACTGGAAACCAGGAGGAAAGTCTGAGAACAATGTTAAAACAGTGCTGACACAGAATCTGTGACATTAGGACTGTTGGTCGGGTTTGACCTCTTTGTTCTTTCCTGACTTCAGCAAACACCCACTCAGCTGGTTCTCTGTGCAGCTGAATTTACCTCTTGGTCACGGTGGAACCGTTTTATGGAGAAAAAGTACTCACACAAAACCACTAATGCACTTTGCATAAAAGTCGATAATCAGGGATCTTTTAGTAACTTTTATTAACATTAGCATGAGCAAAGTGTTTTGCTTAGGGCTCCATTAGGCTAATGCTCATGGCAATGTTACCGACCAATCATTAGTGATTTACTTTTATGGTCATTAGGTTTATCTCAGTTACACCATTTTGTCTGTAGTACATACAAAGGGTTTTAAATATTTTCTTGTCCAGCCTGAGGGGAAGTTTTATATGCTTTGATTACACTCGCTCATTGATGTTCACATAGTTGGAGTTGTTGTTCTTAAACTTCTTTCAACTCTGTCTGGTCGGCTTGGAGGACTTGTTCCACACATACGCAGAAGTTTACATCTACATATTCATGCATGCACTCCACTACCACTACAACTACTGCTACTACAGAGCCCTGCAGAGGATCATCAACACCGCCCAGAGGATCATCGGCTGCTCACTGCCATCTTTGGAGGACTTACTGAACTCTAGTTGCCTCAGTAGAGCAGCAAACATGTGTGAGGATCAATTCCATCCTGGACTCTATCTGTTTGGCCCTCTATCCTCAGGTAGACGCCTCAGATCCATCAAATCATAAACAAACAGATTGAAAAACAGCTTCTACCCCAAAGCCAGAAGAAACCTGAACTCTGCTAAACTCTCACTGCTTGGAGCTGAGTGTCTGCCTGCAACTTTACTTCTACCTCGTGCAACTTGTATTTATTTACTGAAACTACATGTGGTTACATTTAACTGCATCTTGTGTGTAATTTTTGCACAACTTCAGCCAACTTTTGCGTTGTCACAGATACACTTGCACATACTATATTTTTTCTACTAGATGTTATGTTTGCACATTTCTTGTTGCACTTTTTAAAATGTCTGATTGTGTGAATGCTATTTTTTATTGCACACTGTGCAATGCCAATAAACAAAGTCTATTCTATCCTATACTGCTGAGCATGGACCCTCGTGTACGGACGCTGGCCATGATCTGGCTTTGTTAATGCGGGCAAAGACAAAAGCATTGACACATATAGACTGCGTGCATTCGAACACGATGACCTGTTTAAATTTGCTGTCCTGCACCACGCATGTCTGCTGCTGTACACACACTTTCTCTTGTTCTTCTAAAAGAGGCCTCGCCTAATCTAAGCTGCCTTATCATGCCATCGCTGCCTTTGATATGGTAAGCAGGCCGCCACTACAAAAGCCCGGCTTTGTCAGATGAAACACACACCACCATTACTGGTAAAACATGAGCCATACAGGAAAGAACAGGACGGATGGTGAAGGGGAAAAAAAATAAATAAATAAAAAATGGAAGGAGTGAGCGAGGAATAAAGTGGAGGAAGTGCAGGAGGCTGAGAGGCCTGGAGGCAGGGAGGGAAGAAGGGGGAGATGACAGAGAGAGACGAAAGGGAAGAGGAGTGGAAAAGAGCAAAGCAAGGGAGGGAAGGTGGAGGCAAAAATGAGTTTGGCCATGGCATAAAAGCAGACCATACAAGGTTAGTTATCTCCCAAAGCACCTGGTTAGGAATAAAGTGCACGGAGAGGGAGGAAGGGGGGAGATATAAGGGCAAAGGGAAAATATAGAAGTTTGTGGATTTGAGTTCAAAAACAGAAATCCAGTAGAAATTTGCATAGAACAAAATGATTACAGGAATATCAGGAAGGAATGAGCTCCGAAAGATGAAAACAATCATTAGTTTTCGTGTATATTTTACTGTAGTTTACATTATTTAAACAGGACTACAAAAATCAACATCTGTGCTTCCTTTAAACTCGTAGTAGGTAAATTTTCGGCAGTTGTGACGACTGCATTCACATTCTCCCCTTTTCATGTTTGTATAGTAAACTTTTCTGTTGCTCATTTACACCTCCAGCAAATACAGAGCAACATTTTCATTCATTTCAAATGTTTCTGGCCTCCTAATAAATGTAAATCCAACATTCACACTCCTTAAGCTCTGTTTTTCATCTCCAATGTGGTCTCGATTTACTCCTGAGGTAAATATCTGCTGCTAAAAGCTCCACTAACTGCTCACTGTGTTGGTGTTCAAGGGGTTTTTTTTCCAACCAAAATGAATCTGAAAGCATTGAAACTGAATCAAAACAATACACTTCTGAGCCAGACCGCCAAACAATGACTTGGAACAAACTATAAAGCTCCACAAAACCAAGCAGCATAGGTTTCTGTGGAGATTCATCACCATTAGACATACTTTTGTATTATCGCATTGTTTTGACGCTATCATTTGATATATTTTTACTGTAAACCCGACACTCTTGACAAATCTAAATACTTGTTTGTTTCTAAAAAGATGGAAGATTAAAATTGATTATTACTTAAGCCAAATTAGAGTAAATTAAATCTGCATGGCTCTCCATTGTTCTTGTCAGGATGAATACTTAGTCTAGACAGCTGAAGCTTTTCTAAAGATGATAATTAAAGAAAAAAAGAAGACAAAAAGGGAACACTTGACAGACTTTTGTTACACTTAAAAAATGGATGAAAGTGAAACAAGATGCTTTATTTTATGTGTTATGGAGGATGCTTTCTGAAGATGTTAGGATAAGGCTAAACAACAAGTGTTCTGTAAGATTTTAACATGGGACTGGAACAATATTATCAAACACTGCGACTGACTTTGTTTAAAGTTCGCAAGGTGATGCTGCAAAACGATTAATGTCGACTCACCCAGTTCGCAGGAAACCCCCTCGCGCTGCTGGTGGAAGTGAGCTACACCGCGATCATGCAAATTTCCTGGGTTGGGAAATATGGAGAGATAACGAATAATGAAAAGACGGAATGAGCAACTGAAGCAGGTGGAAGTGGCTGTATCTGTAGCCAAAGAGATTAACAGAAGAGACCGTGTACAGTATGGGAAGGAGCAAAGGAAGGGATGAAAGGGAGAAGGTTAGGTAGGTATGTGACCATGAGATACAACACAAGGTCTGGTTATCTCCTAAAACACCTGGTAAAGAGGCATAAATAATGTAAAGCTGACAGCACAGAATATGAATTGGACTTCTAATACACAAGAGGCTAAAAGGGGAGGAGGAATGAGGAGGATGTGTGACTGTGAAGACTTTTTAAAACCAAAAGGTTGAGAAACAAACATCAGCATTCCTGTGTTAAAATCATCACTGATCATTGTTGTTAGTCATAAGTTGATCTCATTTTCCATTTAGTTTCTAGACAACATGCCTGATCTTGTACTGAGTGGCATGAACTTATAATTGGAGCTGCTCATATGGAAGAAACTCCTCTTGATTGTACAATTTCCAGGGAGGGTGTGCATCCAATTTTCCTTTTGCGTGGCCTGTTAAAAGTGCAATATCAAAATACGTACATTGGCAAGAGACCCAGAGCAAATATGCATCTCATAAGTTGCATTATGTTCATCTTAGCATCAGTTAAAAGACAAATATGTCTGAGGACAGAACAAAGATTTCATATTTCATCTTGAAGATATAGAATGATGGGCTGCAGGGTGGCGCAGTTGGTAGCACTGTTGTCTCGCAGCAAGAAGGTCGCCGGTTCGCGTCCCGGTGGGGACACCAGGATCTTTCTGCGTGGAGTTTGCATGTTCTCCCCGTGCAGCGTGGGTTCTCTCCGGGTTCTCCGGCTTCCACGGTCCAAAAACATGTTGAGGTTAATTGGTGATTCTAAAGTATCCGTAGGTGTGAATGTGAGTGTGCTTGGTTGTGTGTCTCTAAGTGTAGCCCTGTGATAGACTGGTGACCTGTCCAGGGTGTCCCCTGTCTTTGCCCTAATGGGATAGACTCCAGCCCCCCGTGACCCTAGTGAGGATTAAGCAGTGTATAGATAATGGATGGATATAGAAAGTATATTTCAAAATCAAAGTTGTAAATTGGGAATTCTTCTCTTACTTCATTGTTTGTGTTTTAGTCTGTCTGGGTAACTTGATTGCGTCTTTTCAGCACAACTAATATAACATCTCAAGATATCAAAAAGCAACTAGAAAGATTAATGTTATAAAGAAAAAAGTCCTGTAGACTCACTCTTCTTCAGTGACATTATAAAGTAGACTGAATAAAGCAGGATCATTATACAAGACATGGTACCCTTTGAAAATGTGACTTTGCTCGTCGTCAACTGCAGGGAAGGCAGCACTTCATTGGAAAATAACTGCCGGAGTGAAGTGAACATCACAAATTTATGCTGTTAAAATATTAAGCGGGTACTCCAGTAATTTAGTTCTGCACTTTTACAAAGTTTGGGGACTCACCAGGACATAAATGATACAGAGCAAAGGCCGCCTATTTCAAGTATAAGTCCCGGCGGACTAATTATTTAGACAAACACCGAGTCCGACAGTTCAAACAACGCAACTTGATAAATTCCTTTAATTATATCCATATCTATGGTTTGTCTTTCTTTCTCTGTGTTTTAAATCCGATCTCCGGCATAGCACCTGAAAATCATCATCTGAATCATTTTGTCAGACTTGATCAAACTTCTCTAGGTCATTATACGACACCTTTTGTTTGTACTTTTACCAGTAATGAATAAAAACTCAGATCCCAGCAAGGACCCCTTGGTGTCACATTTGAACACTCTAAGTGCCTTTAAGTATCACTGTTCAATGCGTAGGGTCGTTCTGTCAGTTCTCTGCTAGTGTCATCACTGCTTTTTAGGTAACATGAAGTTTAACATGTGCTTTATTTTGTGGTAGAGAGTATTCCAATATGAATAATGATCTTTCCTAAACCTAACCAAATAGTTTCGGTGTCTTAACTGAACCAAACAGTGAGTAAAAACAAAACTTAAGTCAGAAAATAAAGCAAAATTAAGTCAGAAAATAGCTGTCCTAGTCTCCTGGGTCCAACCTTCTTTTGAGGGTCCTTTAGGAAACTCTATCAGCATTGAATATTAACACCAAAGAACACCTTGTGCGTATTTCTGAGAAGAAGAAGAAGAAGAAGCAAGCTCCCCCTGTTCTTTCTGCTGATTTCCAACACTATCACATGCACACACTCATTGAGACATCGTCCCTTTTCAGCGGACGCTACACTTAAATGTTGCACCAGTTATTTGTTTCCAAATTTTTCCTCTCTCTCTCGTTCCGCAAGTGAATAATAGTTTCCCTCCAGAAAGTGTGATTCAACATCCAGCGTGATGAAGGGTGAAATATGTGAAACACTAAGTACACAGAAATCCATAATGAATCACCAGTGTACTTAAAAAAAAAAAAAAGAAATGGAGAGAGACTGTGAGAGAGGAAAGAGGTGGAGAGAGAGAGAGCGGCGCAGGGTGAAGGAGAGAGCGAGGCAGCAAGACGCAAATATAAAGAGAAAGAAAGTGACAGGGAGGCAGAGAGGGAGCGAGTAAAAAATGAAGAGGGAAGCACGAGGAGAATTAAATGCAAAAGGAGGAGCACAGATGGAGAAACAGAAAAGGGAAGAAGAGATCAGAAAGGGGAGGCAAAGGGAGACAGAGGAAGGGAAATATAAACAGAAGGCTGCGGCTTAATTAATCAAAGAAAAAAGCGATTTAGACAAGTTATCTGTTCCTTTTGTTGGCTCCGCACACATTAATGCATTCAGCAGACCCAGCTAGGACTCCACCCTTCATCCAAACAAACTAGCGTGGCAGATAAAGCAATAATGAGAGACAGTTTGAAAATGATGACATAAAAATCTATTCAGTGCTTAAGATTTGGTAATTAACCTCTATCCTCCTGCTCAGCTTCTCGCTCTGTCTCGCCGTGGATGGACAGATAGAGGCTGTGGCGGTTCACTTGTTCCCAGGCAGACATGGCTAATTGAATACAGAATCAACACTTCTCCGCACTGCTTACACGCTACACATGTTAAGTACCTCCATTAGAGAGAGGCAGAGAACCGAAGGGATAGACGCAGTAAGAAGCAGAGGGGGAAATGCTCTCACAGTATTTAGGGCTTTTGCAGTTCTGTGACGCTTTATTATGCACACATTTAAAATGTGGATGAAACAGATAGACTCTGCATGCAGCCTTTCCAGTCCAACTCACTGGATACTTTAGGGTAATTTTCCTCAAAAACCTAAATAAAAAAAAAGTTGCTTGATCACTTGGTGCTGACTTGATGCATGACAAGTTGTTTTCTGTGGAACTTTGGCATTCTGCATCACACACTGATGTCACTGTCCTACTTCCTAATGCTGACATACATCAGCTTTATCACATTTGCTCACTGGATGTTCCCTTTCTAGCTCTTTGACTGCTTCTTCTGTCTGGCATTCAGTGTCTGCTACAGGTGTAAAAAAAAAGAATGTCAAATGATGTGATGATACAAGATTAAACGTTTCCCTTTGAATGGGTCTGAGCTCCAAAGAGCTGCAGTGCAGTTTAAAGCTCAGCGTGAAGACACGGGTCGATATTGTAATCCTGACAGTTACTGTGGTGTAACTGCCATCAGCTGAACAGGCTGCCAGATTTGTTCGGTCTTACAGCTCTGTTCATCGTTCTCACCTCTTTATTTCAAAACCCCGTCTTCACAAAATTACGCTTCCATACAGCCAGACTGCATTCTCAATTATGTTTTGAGGAGAATGTAATTTCCTTTAGACATACACATATTTTCTCACTTAGTTTAAAAAGAACCACAAAGGAGCTATCAGGGGAAGATGGAGGCTGAAGAGCATCACCCAGGAACCTTTGTGATACCATTAACCTGAGACTTAAGCTTCATTTTCACTTGTTCACTTTCGGTTTTCACTTGTTTATTAGTTCAGGCATCACAGCTGTGTGATTTGGTTGACACTTTTACAATGATAACTAAATGTTCCAAGCTTGGGGGAGTTTAGGCACCAAAATGACTTAGTTGGAGTTTGGAAAAATACCATTGTTCGGGTTAAAATACGAACCTTTCACCACAAGCCTATCCTGGGTTACCGTGGTGACGAGTCCTGCACCTTCTAATATTTGATGATGTTACAAGCAAATGCAATCTGGCAGAAAGTACATTAACCGCAAAATGTAGTTCAGTTGTGTAGCAATGCATTTCTGCTGCGACACAATTGTCATTTCCCACCTTCTCTATTTCCAGGTCTGCAGCGGATTGAAATTAGGCAGTGACACAACAATCTCTCCATTTTCTAACAGTACGGAATTTGTTCCTAATTGGCAAAAGGAACCAGGAAGTTGCTGTTCCACATTCAACGAGGGCCAAGCAGGCTGCAAACTTGTTGCAGGGAGCTCTGAAAAACACTCGTCGGCCTGTGGATTTCCCCGATCCATTCACTTCTGTTTCTGTCTCCTTCCAAAACACACCAATAATCACCACCAAACACTAGAACTAACAGCAGACATCAAGTTTTTAAAAGGAGTCCAACATTCGCTAGCTGTCAGCATTGCATAATTCAACCTGCAAGCTCCTGAGAAAAATATCTGGGTGCTCTTTTCATTGCAAGACATCCAACTCGTATCACCAGCTGCCTGCTCAGTTTGGCTCGGTGTTCGGTCGGTAGTTGTATGAATGCGGTTGAGAGCTGGGAGTTGCTGCCTGTATTTTGAAATGAGCTGGCATTTCTGGACAAAGAAATAAAAGCTCCGTCAAGTCGTGGAGTAACGAGTTTTCAATTCATTTCTTTCATTTACAAGGAATGATCGGACCACTTTGTACATCCCCATATCTCATAATGGAGCTTTAAGATGTGTCGTGCACAGTGTCACGCTCCTCCTGCAAATGCACTAAAGTGAATTCTCTGTGATGTCAGCCTTCAAAGAGGTGACATTGTTTACAGCTGTAAGGCTGAACCCCAGAGACAGAATCTTTGCATAGTGTTCTTTGTAATTAGCGACCATTCTTTAAGGAGCTTCAATGCGCATCGACGGCGAAGCAAAAATCACACACGTACAAAAAAAAATAAAAGGGGGCATCTCATCTCAAGAGTCTATCTGTGGCCTCCAGTCAACTTAAAACCTATTACTCAGCATTGATCTCTTCTCCGGCGCATGTTTGAAGGTTAAAGTGTTCGCACTGTTTGCACATACATCTACTGTAAGTGTTTTGTGTTTGCATTTGTCCTTGCGTGTGTTAAAGCTTTAGCGGTTAGCTGCATGTGTACAATAAATCATGAATATGCATACGATGTGTGCATCTATACTCAGAGGTCAGATTGCAGACCAACATTACAGAGCTCATTATTGATCTCATTCGGATAATTGATCGATCACAAATACCTTCCGCAGGTTGTTTCCCAGCCTTTACAATCGATCCATTTTCTCACAGTCTGCTACAGTATACCCACATTAGATGCGTTTTGTAAACCTGTGCTAAAAAGATTTCGAAGACTCCTCAAACTCAAACTTCCATGGCTGTAATTCAAAATAGTGTGATATCCATTCTTTTATCTTCACTGTCATTTTCTGATGTTGACCTTTTCTGTTTTCCATCTTTGTTGTTTTTGTCTCTCACTCCATTTTCACTTCTCTGTTTTGTAATTTTTCAGTAATTTGCGGCTTCGACATGAGCGAGCAAGTTAAAGGTGCTGTTGTTATTTATCTTCCGGCTCCGTCTTTGAGTACATCCAAAAAAAAAGAAAAAAAAAACGTACTTGCTACAAAACTATTATGTAAAAGAGATAGCCGATATCTGTCACAACAATAACTTTAACTTCTCACATTTGTCAGTAATTATGCTGTTCTGGACATTTTAAGTACGACAAAAAAGACCGGCGTGCATCTTTATGAGACTACAAAGACTTACATAAATCTGATATTTTCAAAATCTTATAAACATGGACAATCCATTTAGGTCCCAATGCAACGTTCTTTCCACTTTAGTTACACCCTAAAATAATCCCTGAATCCATGTTTCCTGACTCATGGAATATTCACCAGTCTCTGTGCACATTTAAAAACCATTTAGGATCAGTTCAATTATCATCAGAGGAAGAAGCGAAAGTGAAATGCAGGTAATCCTTCTCCTTGCCTCTTAAGAACTGCAATTTTTCACAGAACAGAGCAATAGACCACCACTGTGGGATTAGAGGAACGTAGGTGTGGGCAAAATGAGAAAATGCTGTGTGTAATTCTGGCAGTCACGCCATTTCAACTATCTCTCGTGAAGCTTGAATGTCATTCAGACAAACACAGGAAAACACACACACACACATACACATACAGTTGGAAAAAAAAAAAAAACACACCAGCTCCCCGGCTGTGTCTTCCCGCTGCTGCTCCATGTAGGCAACGCACAAGCAGGTGAGCTACAGTGAAGTTCAAAGCATGCTCAGCTGAGGCAACTGGAGGACGCTGATAACAGAGAGAGAGAGAGGCTGAGGAGGAAATGCTTCTACGCAGGTGAGCGAACTCATTTCTGCTGGACTGGACTACGTCTTGGTCTATCAGCGCTTTAGGACCAGAAAAGCTGCTAACGTTTGTGATTGAAAGACAAAAACAGCCGGCAAATGTAGCTCACTGTCATCAACATAGCACCATTGTAGCTTCACTTTACCCTCACCGCAACCGGTCGAGGCAGATGCACGCCCTCCCCGAGCCTGGTTCTGCTGAAGGGAATTTATTTATTTATTTTTTATGTGTATTATGATGCAATACAATAAGTCTTAATTAATTATTCCGCAGCGGGGAAATTTGTATTGTTGCAGCAGCAAAGGGGATAGTGCAAACATTTAGGAAATAACAGTAAAATTAAACCAAAGAAATACACAAGTACTAGTTTAGATTGTCCAAAATTCCTCTTGATGTGGAAATAACAATATCCATCCATCCATCCATCCATTATCTATACACCGCTTAATCCTCACTAGAGTCACGGGGGGGCTGGAGTGTATCCCAGCTGACTTAGGGTGAAGGCAGGGGACACCCTGGACAGGTCACCAGTCTATCACAGGGCCACACTTAGAGACAGACAACCAAGCACACTCACATTCACACCTACGGACAATTTAGAATCACCAATTAACCTCAACATGTTTTTGGACTGTGTGGGAGGAAGCCGGAGAACCCGGACAGAACCCACGCTGCACGGGGAGAACATGCAAACTCCACACAGAAAGATCCAAAGCATCCTAACAGAGATGCGGACAGGGGATGTTGTAGCTGTGAGGCGATGGTGCTAACCACTGAGTCACCTTGCAGCCCGAAACAATATCACACATACTAATGGTATTGCACAGAGTAGAGTAGATGAATAGAAATGCTGATAAGTATTATTAATGCACAAATTTGTCCTTAGGTGAAGAAATGCTGATATTACACAGATTCTTTTATATATATACACATGTGTAAGATACAAGTTTTTAGCTGTTCAAAATAATCGTAAAATTGAATTTTTGTGTTCAATGTGCTGATTTTCGAATTTCGGTTTGCAATCCACTGGTTATCAAGTCTGACAGCCGACTGAAGCTTCTCGTTGCCAAAGTACTTGCTCACGTGGAATCCTTTAACTTTTGGGGTTTCTCTAATGTAATATTGTAAGGTCATGAAGTGCGCTGAGATGACAAAAAAAAGAAAGAAAAGCACAAATTAGGAGCACTTTTCCCCTTTAATGTACATATCTTAACTTGAATACGTCCCCATTATTCAAATGAGTGGTGGCGTCTTTTCATTCTTTTCAACTTTGTCAACGGATCCTGGATACAGATGTGACTTTTGGGCCACTGTAAGCAAATTATGAGAGCCTGGAGAAACTTATTCTAGAAGCAGCTGCATGTTTTGTCTCGTACTGGCATAAATAAACACAGCTACAGCTGTAATATTGCAATGTTGAAAGAGTTTGTAGAGTTTCTCACATTGCTCTCTGGCATTGTTCCCTAAAGGCGTCCACAATTAGAAATGCAATTTTAATTTCAATTATTCATTTTGACAAAAAGGAAAATGTCTCCCAGAAATAAGAGAGGTCAAACCAGGACTGGGTTTCTGAAACTTAATCTTTGTTATATAAGCTGACCATAACTAAACAATGTAATAACTTTACTGTTCAGGTTAGAATTTTCATTACGAGCAGGGCAATATGAGCACAAAGCAGAAATAGAAACTCCGCAATTGATTTTAAAGCAAGCGTTCTTCTCAAGTTGATGGTAGTGCCTGATGGCAAATGGCAGCGGGCGAGTTTCCTGTAAAAGGAAAAGAGGTTTAGGAGTGAAAAATGGGGCGGGTGTAAAATGTAGCTGTAAGGAGGAGGCTGAGATGGGAGATTGGATGGGAGAAAGATGGAGTGAGGAGGAGGAGGAGAAGGGAGATGTTGGAGGCTGCAGGGAGACCAGAGTGAAATCTGGATAAACGAATGGAGAGCTTGGGGTAAATAAAAAGAAAAAAGAGTGGAGGGTTAAGGAGAGGAAGGGATGAAGGTTAGAGAGCAGAGGGGAGCATAGAGATAAGAGGTAAAGGGGATCGGGCAGAACAGGATTACCAAACCCCTGCATGCACCTTACAAGCATATGGGAGAGCTCAAAAAAGAGGAACATAAGCACACAAACAAAGAGAGATGAGAGAAAAAAAACGAAAAAACATCTGACTTTGACACCGATTGAACCTAGAATCACCTGCCATGCTAAAAAGAAAAAAGTTTATAATGCAATAGTTATCCAAACTTAACCAATATTTGTTTCTTGAGTGAAAAAAAGATGATCATTTCAATTCTTGAGTATAGTGTGTAAATCTTTCTGATTCAAAACTGCACAAATAATACTTACACTGGATTATTTACAGTGTAGCTAATGTGATATTCTGTAGTAACTCTTCTTGGGAGCATGTTACAAACACTGTATCCACAACACATATATATCACTTATTTTAAGTTGTCGTTTGCTTCTTGCGTTATCTAATCTTATGCAAATGTCTGAGTGCATTAAATTAAAACAGATTTATGGCTTATAATCCACGTTTTAATGTAAACAGCTCTGGAATTAACAAAATGTAATTCTCAGTTCTGAGAAAATATGCCAAAAAATATGCCAACACCTTGGTAAGCATCACATATTTCATGGCTGATTACACCTCTACTAAAAAGCACATCACAAATTAAAGGTCCCATATACTGAAAATCTATTTTTATTGTGTTTTGTGGTCATTATAAACTTGGAGGCATAAAGTAAAAAATGTTTGCTTCTAGCTATTCCTAAAGCGCCCCAGCAGCCTTCCAGCTTTACAAGCTAGTGAGAATTTTACTGAACTGTTTTCCACGTGAGAAACCAGCAGCCTTGTTCTGTTACTACCTGTTGCTCATGGTGTCCACCAAGTTTGTTTACTTTCCAGAGTTGCTTCTGGCAACTCTGAAATGTCTCAGCTATGAGCAAAGAACACCAAATGTTCTGCTGTTGGCTGCAAGAGTGAACGCAAGAGTCTTCAAGCACTCCCAGCATCTAAGAAACTGAGGATCCAGTTGATGCCAGTGTCACCAAAACAATAGGGAAATCCTAAGCTAAAGGCAGTCGCTTCAGAGCTATGTAACAAGCTGAGCCACTTTACTTTAGTGTGGCTAAACTACTGATTTCATAACCACAGTGTTGTCTGACAAACTTACCATGCACATGTGTTAAAAGTAACAGATGTGCTGTGAATTGGGCAATATTTCTATGTAAAATGATTCCTCTAAAGTCCTCAAACTCATTCACATCATTTATCTGCTATCACCGCTGTCAATTACTGACACAAAGAGAGTCTTTTTCCTGTAGACCGCATGCAGCTGCATTTAAAGCCACAGACACTAAAATGGCCCTTTCAGAACAGGGCTAAAATCAGATCAAATTAAAGTTAAACTAGTTTGCAGTACTTTTGTGCTGAAAACTTGAAAGACACATTCTGGGAGCATGTGAGACTTTCATTAATTTGCTGAGAAGGAGCACAATATGGAACCTGAGAGGAAATTCAAGGAGACAAAATTCATGTTAATATACACAGTATTGTAAGAGTTCATAAGGGTAACTAGTCATCTGTGCTTGATTTTTAACTTCACATAGAAAATAACTGGCAGCAAAAATGGAAAACTATAACTAAAATATGGATAAAAGACATAGATTCACTGCAGTTTGCTGCAAAGTAGCAAAAGCAGCCTCTTGTGGTTCGTACCCAGTAATTGACTGAAGCTCAACTGTAATAGACTGAAACGCTTCCTCATGTTTGATTTTTAGCAGAAATGCCACTATGATGTCAGTGAAGCCCATCAATGCAACTTCAATGTGCCGAGCAAAGTTCTGGTCAAAGTGTAATGTTTTCACTCATCATACTTCAAAAAACAAAAACACAAACAGCGTCTAAAAGCTGGTGAGCGAACAGGTGAGAGCCCATTAGTACGACCGGCACATGCACAGACCTACTCATACACATGCGTCCTCAGGCCTTACTCTGTAACGATTTCCATGGTCAATAAAAGGGATTTGACTTGAAAGATTACCGAGTCCAAAAATGTGTAAATGTGTGTGTGTGTGTGTGTGCATGAGAGCGAGTGTGAGCTGTCATTGCCTAAAGCAGTCAGTCATCAGGCACGCTAAGCTTGATAAATGATGTGTGTGTGTGGATGTGTCAATGATTATTTACATCACTGACACTGTAGTGCGTATGAGTCATGCTGTTTGCGTATATATGTGTCTCTGCACATGCTTTAATGATTTGCTAATGACTGCTTTTATTTTTACGGCTGCAGGAGCTTCCTTGTGCACTTACAGTTGTGTTGTTGAATTTGCATGTACCTGCAAAAGCAAGAGTACACCGCCATGGCATTACTGTGTGTGTTTGTGATTAATGTGGACGAAAGCAGTATTTTATGGGGTTTGCGTCTACGTGCATTTTTATGTGCGTGTCTGTGTGTGAGTGATGAAGAGCGGACCAATTGATGACTGATATGGATCAAGGCGAAGAGCTCATTCATTGCCGCCTCCCACTCTGACATTTAGCCTGAACTCCTATCGATCCAAGGCAGCAGTCACGCGCACACACACAAACACACACACAGAAAAATAAATCCATATACAGAATATTTATGCATAGGCATTTATGCTAATAAACGCACACATGCATGAGCACACACATGCAGACAGTGGATGCTAAGAATCAGTCGGTACATCCACGTCAGGACATCCATTACACGGAAGGAGGCGTGAAAGCTGCAGTAAGTCAATTTCTCTCAAAAGCGCATTCATTTATTTTCACTTTGTGCGTTTGTGTGTATGGTCAGCTGTGGCCCCATACATCACACCAGTCATAGAAATTTATAAACCAGCCTCGCACCCTACACTGGCCTTAGCATGCATCAATCTCAATCATAAACCCTGACCCTTTGCCCTCCAAGGAGCAACCTTTTGTGGCGAGCCAATCACGGCGAAGCGGACACAGAGTGATGAGCGTTGCATCCAATCAGAGAGAAGGCATAAAATCAGGGTCAGTATTAAAAAAAAAAAAAAAAAAAACAGTGCTGCATTGGAAAGCATGGATCATGAAAGTGTGTGCATGTGTGTGTTTGTGTATGCATGTGTGTGTGCATCTCCTGCAGGCATGGTTTATCCAATCACTTGTCATCAGTGTTTCTGTCAGTCTGCCAAGAAGAGCCCTCAATGGTGCCATTGTCTTTATAGCCGTCCAAAGACAGGCAAACACGCATTCCCACACAAACACACACACACACACACAACCACAGCTTATTTCTGCTTTTTTTTCCCTTTCCCTTTTCCCGAGTGAACCGCAAGATGAACATTTCCCTGCAAATGCATGATCAAACGCAAACATGTTAACACATAATCATGCACGCAGGACCCTAAATATAATGTTTTTCCTGATGCGATCGCACATTTGCATTCTACTTTCAAGTCTCCCTAATTTCAAGGAGAACATCTGAGGAAAAAAGTGCTTGTATATAAAACATGTTGTGTACACTCATCCTGCATGTCTAAAAGGATTCGGGGGGGAAGGGGGGAATCATCCAGACTGGCTTTTTTAAAAATTCTATAAATGGTTAGTTACCCTATAATAGCAGGCTCTTTTATAAAAGCATCAATAACTGTCTTTTACATTCAGTTCTATTAGTCTGTGAGGTACATCAGAGCTAACATCAGAGCTTTAAATCGCCCTGCAGTTGTAGCCTCGTTTTAATCACCAGTGCCAAGTTTTCTATCAGTGTCCACAAGCCATGGGGTTGCGGATACTTAATGTCCTAGTAGGGCTGTTGCTCCCTCCTTGACCATCAATGCCAATGCGAGGGGGAAAAAAAAATCCTGTTTTCTTCTTGTTCTTCATCCCCCCCCTGCATCTCTCTACTCAGTCTAACACTCCCCTAGAGGCATGTTGTGCTGTATGTGGGAAGCATTTAGGAATGAAAGTGAGAAGTTGATTATGTGGAGCTGGGAATGAGGGGGAAGAAGTGCTGCTACGGAACATGTGAAGTTAAACACACAAACATGCAAACGAACACATGTGCTAATAATGCTGTTGTTTGACGATGAAGCCCCAGGCTACATAGACACCTTCCTCTTCATCTTCTGAGTTTTACTTCAGGTTCAGATTGTGTCTCAGTTCTTTTATTTGTATATTCAGCTAGCTGTTTTGTGGTTTTATATTCTATATTATTTTATTAATTACCTGTACCTGTCTAGTTGGGTCAAAACTTCAGTCTGGTCTAACAGTGACGGCTTGTGACCGCTACTTCAGAGAATGTTTTGATGCTTTAAGTTCTACCAACACTGAAGAAGTCTGCCAATTCAGCAAATCATAGTATCTTATTTACGCACAAACCACCTGGTTAACGGCACATTCAGGCAAATCCTTATTAATTTGTAATGTCAAGATATATTCTAACGCCAAAACATTGTTGTCTGATTTGAATAACCCCCAAACTACCCTCAGTTACTAGTAAATATACACCAATCAGCATCTGCCAAATGCCAAAACAACTTCAAACACCAAGACATCAGGAGCAGATCTTTTAAATTCTGGAAGCTGAAGTTAGACCTTAAAAGGTTTGACATTTTTTTCCCCACCTCTCATCCAACATTCATCTACCTTCTTCCATTGCTTCATGATCCAATTCTTTGTGTGGTCATTGTACAAACATTGGTCAGCATGGGTGCACTAACTGCTCCAGCCTTCACTCTCAATGCACACCAGTGAGCTTTAGACGTCCATGACCATGTAGCTGCTCCACTGGCCGTCATTCCTTGGACTACTTCTGGTTCTGACCACTACATACCAGGAACACCTCAAAGATCTGACCCAGTTGCTGATCCATTAGCACCGTTATTTAAAGACCCATTTTTCCTGCTCCCAACTGTTAACTGACTGTTCCCTGACTGTCTAATACATCCTACCCCTTAACAGGTGCCATTGTAATGACATAATCAATGTTATTCACTTTGCTTGTCAGTGGTTTTAATGTTGTAGCTGATCGTTGTGTATCAAATGAACTCAGCAGCACAAATCTGGTTATGTCTTGATTTACCATTAGCACAGCACAGGATTTGCCGATATGTATTGAACTTGTATTGTACTTGTCCCAGTTTATGAATGATGGCTCCATTTTATTTGCTGTCAGAAATAGTTTTGATAAATATTCAACCAACCATAACGGTTTTGAGAGACAAACTTTCAGGCATTGATACGTCCGATATTCATGAATGCATTACACAACGCAGTGCCTGCTCTGCTGTTGGCTTTAGCTTGATCAAAGTGGCTACCAGACTGTGGCACATTCATAAACGTTTTCACATTTGTAAAGTCAGACGGCATGTATTCATACTACTTTTCGAACACGCTAATTTTTCATGCCAATGAATTCTCCAAAAGGCAACCGATCTGCAGCATTTTCATTTCCTTCTGTCTTGGAGACACTTATTATAGCTTGACAAGCTCTCTCTCCCTCATATTTAACAACCCAAGAATAAAATTATACTACCGATATTCCTGAAGGCCTAAAGATGCCGTTTTCAAAGTGGCACAACATAAATCAGCCAGGGGAGAAGAGAGACTTTGTGAAAAAGAACAAAAGCAGAACGCAGTTTTGGTTTTCTCTGCTGAAGTTCTGAGATATTTCCTTGGATTACCTTTGAATTTTGCTTCCAACCCTGAGCAAAAGATGTGAAAGGAGTTGTTTGTTTATTGTGCTCAGGATCCGGAAGATTTACACTAAAAAAACCTACGGCAGCTTGTGTTTCCTGAAACGATATCCTGACTGCTCAGGAAAAAACCTGACTGCTGACGTTTTTTTCATTTTGAGAACTGTTGGCTGCAGAAATGGTCACTTCAAAACCAGTTGGCACTGTGTCCTGTCGTTTTCCTCCAGAGGTTAATGAGGAAACACACTGTTGTAATTTGGATCATCTTGACCCTTTGAATACATCTCATTAATTAGTGCCAACGAAGGGGAGCTTTACTGTAAAGGTCAACCAGTTTAGCCTATTCACTGCAGTCCATAAACAGTCTGACAGTGACACATTCTCGTCGTTCTGACTCTGCCCTCCAGCACATCTGATATGAGAAGGAAACGATATGTATATGACAGTAAAGTGGTGAACATCCATCGTGCTCACATCTAGATGTGTGAACATTTTGTTTTCTAAGGTAATGCTGCTCTCCTTCTCCTTGTTTCCTCTTCTTAATGTGATCCATCTAACCTTTTTTCTCTCTCCTCTCCTTGTTTCTCTTTCCTTCATTAATTAACCTGATTTCCTTTCCCTTCCGTCTCTGCAGCTGAATCCTTATTTGTTATCCCAATTCTCTCGACACCGCCCTTCTTGTCTTTATTTATCCCACAGCCTGTATGCATGTTGCACTGTCTCCTAATATCCGTCTCACTTTTCTGCCCAAGCTGTTTTACCAACCGAAGCCCTTCTCTATTCAAGTGTTTTGAAAAGTGCATTTTATCATAAGAGAGAGCAGATTGATGGATGTGTGTCAAAGTTTATCATTTTCAAAGAGCAGGCTTCTGCAAAAACATTGGAACACATGCATAACAAGAGAAAAGAGATGAGGAATTGATGGCAGACGCAAGATAAAAGTAAAAAAAAGAAAGGTGTTGGGGAAAGAAAGGAAAGATGAATGACAAGGCGAACAGAATAGAAGGGGAGGGAAAGATGCGTAAAGGATGTAAGAATGATTGAGAAGAGTAATAAAGAATAGGAGAGTGGATAGATGCCGTGATTGATTAAGGAAGGACGGAAGGGAGAAGGGTAACGGGAGATAGTTACCAGCTGATGGCACATTCCTTCACAAAGGAGGAGGGGGGAAAAAGAGACGGCATTTGTTAATTTATCCTTCCACTTTTACTTCCCACCTGCTCTCAATCAACTGGCTACATGTTGTCACTGTATTGTTGCTGACTATACTGCTGCATTAATTGTAAGTCGCTTTGGATAAGGGCATTAGCTAAAAGCCTGTTACTGTAAATTATGAGGCGAGAAATGCGAAGACATTGCTTGCCTCTTGTAAACCTGAGGAGCAATCCATTCTTTGAATAAAACAAATCAAAAGGGTCGTGATGGATGGAGGGAGAAGCGAGCGGAGCACAAGAGGAGACAGTTAGAATCACGTGACACTGAGGCATTGGCTCAAACCGAACATGATTATCACTGTAATTCAAATCTGTAGCGACACCCCTGTGCACATCTATGTGTACCTGATTCCAATTATTTTGCATGCTGAGTGACCACCGGATTCATCAGAGAGGAAGCTGACTGGCAGAGATATAATTATATGGTTGAATACATGTGCGTTTTATTACATTTATAATAGATACACAAGCACACAGACTGCAGCGTTGTACTGTGGTGATGTGAATGTATTTGTGAATCTAAATTTAGACTTTTTCATGGTAGCTTTGCAAAAGTTAGTCCAATGCTGATAATGAGTGAAACTTGTAGCTCAGTCGGGTAAAGAGAAGTGTGCTATTTCAAAATAGCGATGGCCATTTTTTACCAGCTTTCTTAATGATAAAATTTTTTCTGTATTCGTGACAATCTCATCTTAAAGTTGCACAGTGACACTTATTCCTACTTTCCTCGCCGAAGTAGGTTTAACCAGAAACCTCTCGTCACAACTATTGGGTCATGCAGCCGCTACTGGTGGTTGTACCGAAGCCAACACAGGAGGAAAGCTTTTTAACATTGCCCCTCATTCAGCAGATCAGGGCCACACAAAGCGACACTGGTCAGTGGAACAAATTTACAAGTCAAAACTCTGCAGGGCTGAACTTTGGATTGACATTTCTTTGATTCTGTTGTGACCGAGTGACGTTTTCATGTTAGTATGCAGTTGTGTGAGCGCTTTATTTATGACCACCTGAAATGTACCTCTGAGATCATGTGTGTGTGTGTGTGTGTGTGTGTGTGTGTGTGCGAGTGTGTTTGTGTGCATGTATAAATTGAGTCATTTAAGTAGCACAATGTGATGATGAAGTGTGTGGATCTTCAGAGTCAGTGCGACTCTGAATAATGCCTGAGGATGCATTTAGACATCCTCAGTGCTACAGCAATCTATCAATGTAATGGGCTGTTTAAATGTGTGTGAGTCTGCATGTGTGCAGCCAAGGTTTGTGTCTGCATGTCTGTGTGGGTGACTGAGTATGTGTGTACACTGCTGCGGTTGTAATTTTACAGAATTTGAAAAATAGAACACATTGTTCTTCCCAAAACGATGCAACATAAATAGTCATGTCTCGTATTCTGAAACACTAACACGTACATGCCTCCAGACATCAAGACTGACCTTTTTTTTAACATATTGATATTTAAAACGATCCATACTTTGCTCTTGTTAAATTTTTGTTGGGTCTCCTCGAAACTTCCGTGAATGATATTATGAAATTACAGTGCAGAGGAGAAAAAAATATTTAAAAACGTTGTGGACAGTTCTAATTTTCTGGTCAAGTGTAGTCTGATTTTTCCATGGCCTGATCATTAAAAAGAACATCTTTATAAGAAAGCAATCAACAAATTATTGGACCGTTCCTTTTCTCCAGTGTTTGAGGCTAAACTGAGGCCTGTTTTACTCATAAAAGGTTTATTTTGCCAGTATAAAAACAAGTGTCCATCGACTTTACCTGTAAGGTTCAGTATGTCAAGGGATGTGTTCATGAAAATTACAGTTAAATAAAGACTTAAATATAATTATGAAATAACTCCTAGAGGTATGAGCACACATTTAGTTTATTAACATGAGTCCCTGGTAAATGGCCCTTAAAAAAAAAAAAAAAACAGTTATCAAAGTACTAACCTGCCATTGGGAGCAACTTGGGGTTCAGTTTTCTGTCTTATTTTTTACAATACAGAAAAAACAAAGATTTTAGTGAGACCTCTCGAAGCCTACTACTAAACATCCATCCATCCATTATCTATACACCGCTTAATCCTCACTAGGGTTCGCGGGGGGGCTGGAGCCTATCCCAGCTGACTCAGGGTGAAGGCAGGGGATACCCTGGACAGTCTATCACAGGGCTACACTTAGAGACAGACAACCAAGCACACTCACATTCACACCTACGGACAATTTAGAATCATCAGTTAACCTCAACATGTTTTTGGACTTGTGGGAGGAAGCCGGAGAACCCGGAGAGAACTCACGTTGCACAAGGAGAACATGCAAACTCCACGCAGAAAGATTCCGGTGCCCCCACTGGGACGCAAACCGGCGACCTTCTTGCTGCGAGCCAACAGTGCTACCAACTGCGCCACCTTGCAGCCCTCTACTAAACATATATATCTAATTTCTGGTGATCCTGTTGGGAATGCTTTTTAATTTTACATTTGCATTAGTTTGGGGGGGTCAGTTTTGTGACCCCAAGAAGCCAAAGTTACACCTGATGGTCACAGTAGTTAACACATTGGTTAAGTAATGGTGACTGTTGAAAGAAATGTTGCCTTTCAGTTTGAAATGGTAAATAAAACAATGACCCGTTGTTGTTACGGTTATAATAACAGAAATAGGGTTAAGATTATGGACCAATTGTGGTTAAAAGCACACTGACATTAGTTTGAAACAGAAAACAAACAGTCGTCTGTTGTGTTAAAACTAGTGGTGGGATGTGATTTTAAAAACGTAATCTAGTAATAAATAGTAATATTTGACACAATTAGCAAAGTTTTTCAATTCAAATCAATTTTGGTTGACAACTGAATCAATGAATAGACGTATGTGCAATTAAATGCATTCGATTTTTTTTTTAACACATTATTTTTTTCTGTAATTATCTGTAATTAATTAATCAAAATGAATGCATTAAACACTCAGCCCTAGTTAAACCTTATGTTTTGTTGACCAGTCCATCCACCCCGACCCCCTCACTGTATGATTATCGAGTCTCTATATGCTGCTGTTGCTGTTGCTGTTACAAATACAATCCCTGCATCCCAGTAAGCTGCTTACATTACCAGTCTATGGAGGTGAGTTCTTACAGGAGGATATTCTCACTTACATGCACAGTAACGTATCTGATTTGATGTTTTGATTCTAAAGCGGAAAGTGAGAAAAATGGTTTTGCAAGTTTTTTTTTTTGTTGTTTTTTTTTTTTGTCTCTGTCAAGTTATACTGTGCATGTGAGGTAAATATACTCATAACGAAGTGGCATTCTGTGATTGCCAGAGATTTTCCATATCACTTACATTCATTCTGCGGCTTGTCTCGTGCTGTCCTGTGCAATTGCCTTGAAATGTATCAGCATTAAGCGAGTTCATTCCCTGTCATGTCCAATATATTTGGTGAATGATTGAGTCACATTAGAATTTTGACAGATACTGACACACAAATTTAGGCTCACATGTTCTTTACACTGCATGCAGTGACATATTGCTCCTTTTGTTTTTATTCAGTCGGTCCCCAACCTGCCTGAGTTTCTTTATTATGAGGAGAGTGGCTAATGTGTCCAATTATCTACTGTTGGCATCTGCTGGTCCAATTAAATTTTAAAGTACTATACAGTGCTACCAGTGTCACTGCAATTTTAAATCTATTTATTTTGCTATTACAGGCAGACATAATTTTGAGCATATACACTGTACATTGTACATACACAAAGCAGACCAATTACCCAACTTATACTAGCTTAACATGTGTAATCCATCACAGTTAATAGCTGCATAATTTTTGTCATTGCAGAGCAACGCTTTGCAGACTTCAGTGTGCACTTCAATACCAAAGATAATTGCTCCTTGAAATGAGAGACAAGAGATTTGACAAGGGATGTGACAAGTTCATTAGCCTTGGAGCTTACTGAATTAGGGTGTGTCGCTAGTGTAAAAACAATGGATCAGGTGTGAACCTAACCGCGGCCCCTCGACATTTTAAAGGGTCTTCGGGCGAGACGTTGAACCCCAAGGTGCTCCCAACCAAAGGATGCCGTCTTGCATCTCAGCTTTGCCGCCACGAACCGGTGAATGAGAACCATTTGTAGAGCCACTAATATAAATGCAGTCCAGCTACCGTTTACCTTCAAGTACCAAGCAACTCTCTCATCCCTCCCTTTCCTAGCCTGTAGAAGAACCTGGCTGCTGTACTTGAGTGTAAAAATAGAAACTCTGAACCTCTCATTTGGTTTGTCCATTCTGGGCTGCTGTAGAAGCATGATGCCAGAACATGGAACATATCCTACTCCCTATGTAGATATGAGGGGTCCTAATTAGTGAATGCAAACACAAGAATTAGCAGCTACTGGTGATTATACACTAATGAAACACGAATTATTATTTAATTATTCCACTGCTACAATAGAGCTCCATAAATCCTACACACTTGTCAATTAGCAAACAGCGATCTTAAGTGTGCCTTTTGTGTTTGCCAGTATGCAGATGAACATTTTAACCATCAACACCTACCATAGTATATCCCTCCCCAAATTTTTTCGTCTTCATCCCAGTTAGTCTCGATATTTTCTTTCTAAGTAAAAAAGAAACCATCTCTCCTCTTACCCTCCACTCACTACTTTTGAGTGCTTTCATTCACTTCTTGCATTTTGTTCTTGTCTGATGTTCCTCTTACCCCCATCTTACCTCTCCTTTTGCCCTGTGCCTTTTCACTCCATCGCTTTTAGTTTCCTTTCCTCTTGTCCTCTCTACTTGTTTCTCTCTCTCTCTCTCTCTCTCTCTCTCTCCCTCTCTCTCGACATGACCTAATTTCTAGCAGCAGCCAGTGCAGACATCTGGGCTTCAGCTCACGTGCCAGAGAAGGCATGACACCCCTACTGGGGTGGGGGGAATAAGAAAGATGGGAACGAAGGAGAGAGCGATGCAGAGGAAAAAAAGAACTGAGAGAGAGAAAGGTGAATAAGGGGTAAAGGGATGGATAGAGTGATTATGGGAAACAGGATAGGAAGGCAGATGAATAGAAAACCTGACTGCGGTAAGCAGAGGGATGAGAGAGAGCATGTTGGTGGATGCTTTGAGGTACCAAAAAGTGCATTCTAGGGAGCGAGGGAGGAGAGGAGGAGGAAAGTTGACACACATAAAACTCAGTCGTGCAGAGTATGAGGCAGGCAGCTGCTGTATTAGCTATTAGAGTTAGCATGGCTTAGCAGGGTCACAGTGGCAAAGCAGGCTAAGTCGCTGTGTAATCTCTGTGTTAACCAGAGATCATGTCGAGTGTATGCAGATCAACTTCACGCCGTAACCGAGACAGTCGCATATACACATCATCCATTTATCTTTGCCTTCATCTTAGAGTTTCTCTGTCTTCCCACCTTTCGTGTATTTTCTAAAGAAGCAATATAAAGCTACCAGGACATAATCTGAACTGAGAAGAATTGGAAAGCATTTCCCTCTGTGTGAATGTATGTAAAAAAGATAAGTCCTATTTGTCAACCCTATTGTGCGGCCTTATCTAACATGAGACACTGCTGCAATCTGCAAATGCAAACCTGCACCGGCAGACAGTTTATTATTTGGCTGGCAACAGATTAAGAGTAGTAAAATGGAATCCTGCGATTCTGGCATAATTCATCTGACAAAAAGACAAATTATCACTCTTCTCACCAAAGCCTGATTTAATGTTTAACATTTCCTCCATGATTCTCGTTCCCTTTCATTTTTTATATTCCTCTGCCTCTCTGCCCTTTCTGTCCTCTTATTTTCAGTAACCCTTGTGCCTCATTTTTCTCTCTCACCGCAGTTCAGCTCACCTTTGTGCCGCAATCCCTCCCATTTCCCATCCCCCACCCTTTTATCCTCTCATATTTTCATCTAATATCTCACACCTCCCTTTCATTCCAGTTAATCTCTTGTCATTTCACCATCACGCACACAGACTTCCCTCATTTACTCCATTGTCATCGCCCTTATTTTCTCCCTTGGGGTTTCCCAACTCTGTGATCACTGCTGACCTTCGCAAAGAAACCCGGTTTTGCCCCGATTTACACACTCACCCCTAGGAGACTAAACAGTCCAACAGAGAGGGCAATCCTCTGTCAAAGCAATTATATGTAGATATTGCTAAATTGTTTTCACAGTTATGTTCTGGTGGTTTAAAAAAAATAAAAAAATACACTTGGCTTATATTCAGAGACAGTGCTTTTTTCACATAAAGCTGGAAGGACTGTGACACCAGAATCCAGGGTTACTGTGTGTGGTTACATTCAGGCAAAAAAAAGCACATTTAATGAAAGCTGGGGAAAGATTGTGGTTTGGACATTCATTTCTGTACAAAATCAGATCAGGGTGGCTCTCCTTAACATTTATCCAAAAAAATAATTATAATGCTGTAGCCTCCACATTGGGTATATTGTTACAAAATCAAATAAAACGGCAGAAAAAAAAGAGAAATATCTAATGCAGGAACATTTTAACTTACCCTTTATGTCATTTAAAACATTTTTTTTTCATTATGTTGATATTGCAATTTATGCCAATCTGCCACAACATTAAAACCCCCCTGTCTAAATATTGTGTGGGTCCCTGTAAAACAGCTCTGTTCCACTGGGGCATGAGCACTGGAACCCTGGGACCTCTGTTGTGTCTGGCACCAAGACAATAGCAAAGGATTTGTGATGGTTCGTGCTCAGTGACTGTGACCCAAACGAAAAGGGAGACGGGGAGAAAGGTTAAAGGAAACAGGATTTATTAGGGAAGGTGGTGGAGTGATGGGCACCAAGAGGCAGAAGCAGAGTCCGGTGAAGGGGTGCTGGTCGTGGCGGGGGGTGCCGAGGGTAAATGGTAAATGGTCTGCACTTATATAGCGCTTTTCTAACTTTGCGGCACTCAAAGCGCTTTACAATGTTTCTCATTCACCCATTCACACACACATTCATACACCAATGGCGACAGAGCTGCCATGCAAGGTTGCCTGCCATTGGGAGCAACTTGGGGTTCAGCGTCTTGCCCAAGGACACTTCGACTGTGGAGGGGGCGGGGATCGAACCACCAACCTTACGGTCAGAGGACAACCGCTCTACCACCTGAGCCACAGCTGAGGGTGGTGCAAGGAGGTCCAGTGCTCGTGCGTGCCTTTGTCCGTGGAGGATTTCCTGGTGCTGAGAGGGAGCTGTGGAGAGGGAAACCAGGGGCGGTGCGCAGAGGTCCTGTGCTCGGGGTATGGTTCTCGTGGGTGGCGGTTCTCGTGGAGGTTCTCCCGGTGAAGGTGCTCATGACTGTGGGTTCCCGTAGTGAAGTTTATGTGGGTGCAACGCTGGTATGTCAGGAGAAGTGCTGAGTGCTGGAGCCGAGGAGGGACACTGGACACGATGAGCTCGAAACTAGAGAACATCAATATTAGCTCGGAATGCTCAGCGAAGTGTAGCAACTAGCGGCCTGACTGTACCACGGGGTAGGTATCACAATCCTCTGGCGCTGGAGTCTTGAGAGAACGTGGCTTTTAGGCTCTCTGCTGATGAGCAGATGAGCCGCAGCTGCACCAGCGTGAGAGCGTCTTCCTCTGATCGGTCCTGCCCAGCCTGCAGGAAAACGACACGCCCACCAAACATAAAGAACAAGCAGGAACATAGTCCATGACCATCACAGGATTGGTTTTAGGATGGGGCCTCCATGGATCAGGATTGTTTGGGAACATCTTACAGGTTTGGAGTCAGAGTTAGCGCTTTGGGCTCTTGGTCATGTTCCTCGAGCTTTCTACGTAGTTTTTACAGGCACACCGTTCCCGTTGGAGGAGGCTCTTGGCGTCTAGTAATGCCATTGGAAGGGTTTGCTTAATCTGCAACAGTAGGTGGGTGGTATGTGTCAAAGTAGCATCCATATGAATGCCAGGATCCAAGATTTCCCAGCAGAACATGGCATTGTAATGAGGGGATCAGCCTTATCCACTTCATCTGTCACTGGTTTTATTGTTGTGGCAGATCAGTGGAGCTGTATATGAATGTAATGAAGAGTCGAGTCTGGGAGGAAGGAGTTATTTGAGTATTTATTGAGATAAAGAATTAATCGGTTTGAGGGGTTACCTTTTGAAAGGTTCAACACTTTTCCATGCATTTAGCTTCTCGTGGGACAATGCACTTACTGAGAGTCTTCTACAGTTTTTTTTTTTTCCCATCAAGCAACTTTCTCCTTCTTGTAACCTTACAGTATTTCCCTCCCATGCTTATTTCTGCTAATGTACCTTCCTTCACCCTCATCTTGTTTTCTTTCAACATCTCATCGCTCTTTTTCATTATTTCTGTCAGCCTCTCCTTTCTCTCATACCTCCGCTTTCCCTTTCAGTCCCTCACTTAAGTCTTTGCACTTCCTACACCGAGTTCAAAGTAGCTGCAGAAAAGGTAAAAAAGGGGAGGCGTGGAAACCGTAGGATGGTGTCGATGAACACACAACGAGGGAGTGTTGATGCATTCGTATGTGTGGATGTGTGTCTGAGAGAGTGAGGCAGAGCGTATAATGGGAAGAGAAAAATACAGAGGCAGGCAGATTGCCATCTGGTCCCGCTGAAATCAGTTAAGACTAAATGCAGATGGTTGCTCTGTAAGCCAATATGATCTGCTCATAGTAATGACTTTAGAGGTGGAAATTACGAATGACTCTGCTGATTCAAATCACTTCTTTCGGTTCAGTTCAAACAATCGTAGTCACTCACTATGCTGTTTTTTCACTTTCTTTTTTTTTTCCCCCAGAGACTAAGTGGTCACATCATGTTTAAGTGCAATTTAGTTCCGCAAACTCAAAACAACTCAAACAATGTCGTGCCAATTGAAGAACCAGGATAAAGCAGTGTGAGGACAATCTAGAACTACCAATCAGGTGACAGGACTCTCACAATCCTTGTGAATCTGTTCATTCTGTCTTGGTGCTTCATTCATGGCATATACATAAATACACTAGCATCAGCATATAGGAAATGGTCTCAAATGTTTGTCCTTAACTGATTTATCCAGCTCTTTTTCACATGCTAAAAGTAGAGAAGGTGCAATAATAATAAATACTGACAAGTCTAGTCCTTCAGAATCAACCAATAAATTAGCACAAGATAAACCCACCCTTCTTGAACTCCGGCAACTCTGACCGTTGAACTTAGAGATCATGATCTCTGGCTTCTATGCAGACAAGAGCCAGAGGTGCACAGCAGCAGATTCGCCCGCTACCACTACCCACAGAGGGAAGTGAAGGAAACACCTCTAGCGGGCACAGAAGAATGGTACTTGAGTAGGAATGAGCTGGAGGCTAAGGGCTAATCCATGTGGCTTTCCTCTATTCTGCTTTCAAATGTCCACTCTTTGGAAAACAAGTTGGGCAATGTTAGTTTGCACTGAATCACCTAGTGCGAGATGAGAGACATGGCTGAACCACAATTTTCCCAATGATGCAAATAAATTGTGGTTTGGAAAAAAAAAAAAAAATGGTAAGCAGATAGAACACTGGTTCTCATTGGTAAATTTTAACACTTTATTCTAAATGCAACACAAGTGATTGTATTCAAGTGACTTCCCTATTTCAACGCAGGTGCAGCTAGTTGCTGAAATGGAGATCATCTGAGTGCAGTGACTGTGTCTTAACTGATCAGGTTGTAATATTAAGAGACATGCATTTTGTAGGTACAATCGCTGGCGACTCTAGTTAAAACTGCACTCAAAAACTGAGCAACCGTGCAAGACGGAGGCTAGCGAGAGAGGCCAACAAGACACCTATGACTCCTCTAAAGGACTTACAGGCTTACAAGAGATAAGTGACACTGTACACCCGACAACTGTTGCCTGGGTTCTTTACCAGTCAAAGCTTTATGTGAGAGTGACAAGTAGAAAGCCACTATTGACAAAAGCTCACATTAAATCTCAACTAGAGCTGGCCAGAAGGCATGCAGAAGACTCTTAAGTCAACCGGAAGAACATTCTTGTTTGAATGAGACCAAAATTAAGCTTTTTCACCAAACACTGCACATCATAACAAACATGCCATCCCCACCGTGAAGCATGGTGGTGGCAGCATCATGGTGAGGCTTTTAGGCTTGTAAAGGCCGAGGACAGAATCAATGCAGCAGAGCATAGCGAAAGCTTGGAGGACAACCTGACTTGGAAGAAGATTTGTTTTCCAACAAGACAATGACCCGAAACATACAGCCAAAGCTACACAGAAATGGTTTAAAGACAGCAAGGTGGATTTTCTGGTGTTGCCCAGTCAGTCATTCAAAAAGGGCTGGTCACTCATGATCCTCATGCAACAAAGCTTGAGCAGTTTGAAAGAGGACTGGGCTAAAATTGCAGCATCCAGATGCGCGAGGCTGATTGAGATATATACACACAGACTCAATGCTGTAATTTTGGCCAAAGCTGCATCTGCACAAACTGACCTGAAGAGAAGGGAATACTTTCACAATCATTTCTTTTACTTTATTACTTTTGACAAACTGACATTACTTTGTAGAAATCAAATGAAATTGTTATCAAAATAGATGCTGAAAAGCAATTAAAGGGGAAAACTTCCAAGAGAGGTAACCACTGTCTATAGTCACTGTTCCCGATGCTCGAATGCGGATCCTTTTATTTGCGATGGTAAATTACTGCCATTATCATCACAAATGTATTATGTGCTCTTGTTTTTGTACTAAGGATGTGGTAAACATATCCCATGTCCTTGGGCAAATGCATCACAAACTTTCTGCATGGCTTGATGCCTCTGGAGGTCAGTGCCAACTGAACCTTTAAAGCAAATTTCTTAACTTTCGACTGCACTAACAGATAATATAATCAGCCCTAATGTTGTAAAATCTATACGTCTGGCCTTTTTAGCAAGCAGAAAGCAAACAAACAATAAATACTGTTTAAACCAGGTCTAAAGTGCCATGCAAGACAAGTGGAGCCAAGCTGAGCTGACCTTAGATACCATACACAATAAACTCATCCTGGTTAAAAAGCACACTTCACTGCACTGAACACATCAGAACATTAAGCCCAAATAAAAAAGATGTAGACTGGGATAATGAAAAGAGAAGGAAGCCCAGGAAGATTACGCAGGTTAAAAGGTTTGTGGCTCAAATGATGCAGGGAGAAGCCTAATCCTAGTAGTGGTGCCTTAGTTTCAAATAATGTCCAAGTTTATTCACAGTATGCAGGGAAGGGAACTGCTGGATTGACAATTCAACTGCGTCAGCATCATCTATTTTAGTGATAGCCTACTGTTTGCGTGTGCACGTACACATTCCCATATTCTCCAGCAACACAAGGTGCCCTTGATAGAGTGATCATTTTGTACCCTGGTTGTGTGTCTGTCTCTGTGCATGGCCATGTGTGCGTATGTACCTTTCCCTCACTACCATCTGTTCTCCATTGGCTGATGATCATCTATCTCCCCATTAGCTGTCAGTCACTCTGTTCCCTGTTGACATCTCACTATCTGAGCTGCAAACCGACACCGCCGCACCTTTGCAGAGGTAAGACACATTACAAGAAATAACATCTGGTTTCTGCAGCCAGTCAGTTATGTGCACACTGTTCCTGTTTGTATGGAGAGCAGTGGTTAGTTTGAATCTTGGATACTTACTTCATGGATCTCATCCAGCCCTCATTTCTGCACTTCTGCAAAGAATGTGGCTGTGAATGTAATGAAGAAAATCCCCTCATGGGTAATCAAAACTGGCATTGATGTTAATTAAAGGTTATGAATTTCAAGGATTTTGCATACTGATTTACTGGATTATTTTACTTTTCATGTGACACAAATTCTGTAATACATGTCCTACAAGTGGGTGTGAATGTGACAGAAATCTATTAATACAAAACTAAATTGCTATTTTTATTCTACAATATATTAGACCTGCAAACAGACATGCACAAAAACTCCTAGCAAAGTGAAGGATGGGAGCAAGTAATGCAGATGCAGTTCTCTTTGCAGCTTCGGAGGCCTCGTGACACGACGAGGGGAGCACACACTGATGTATGTGGAAGAAGGAAAGAAACACATCACACCTTGAGCATTTTAAATTACTGCAGAGGTATGTACACCAGAGGACTGTCAGTCAGTCATAAAGCTCCTGGCGGCATCTTTTCCTCACAGCTTGAACAAGCTGCTCCCCTTCCAGTTTATCACCATTTTGTTGTTCTATGAAAAACCTTGTAAGAAATCAGTATTATAGGAAGTGCAGAAAACAGGCAGATGTTTCGCACAATTATTTTGGATTGTTACCTTCAAATGTGTTTTCTTTGAATGGGCAGACAGAGCAATAATAACCTTCCTGAGCTGTCAGTCATTCTTATCTTCTTCGTAAATCTGCCAGATCTGCACTCCATGTCTGAAACATGACATTCGAAGATAACGAGGAAAGATGTGAACCTGTTTCAACTGCCCACCACCCTCAGTTTTATTTAGCTTCATCCCCTTTAACTCCCATCATTCCTTCCCCAAGTCTCTCTTTTCCCATTTCTCCAGAAAAAATTACATTTGGTTCTGGTAAAATATTTATGTCTCACTCATAGCACTAGATCCATGAATCATACATCTAAAAAAAAAAAAAATGGAAGCATGAAGGAGGCGAAGGGAGGAAGAGACAAGGAAAGGAATGAAATGGATACAAATGTAATGATGGGAGCAGCAGGAGAGAAATGGGAAGAGTGTCAGGAGGGGAAGGAAGAGGACATTTACTGGGAACCAGTGATGGGAAGGGAAGGGACAGAGAAAGAAAAGCCTGTAGAACTGAAACTACTTTGTCAAAGATACAACAGAAAAGCGGTTTACAGACAAACTTGCATCCTTTTAATAACGAAGTCGGTAACAACTGCAAAGGAAATCAGATTTCATTTGGCAACAGCAGGGCACAGCAAAGTAGATTTTCTCCCCGAGAAGTGAGAGGTGTGCAGCCTGTCGCTCTTCATCTAACAGCTCTCTCTGGCTTCTCTCTCTGCTTCTTTTACCCTCTGCAATATTTAAAGTCACTGTCAAAAAATCCAGAGAGATTTCTTGTTTAGTGGACACATTTGTGATGAGCAATCACAGTCGCCATTGCCCTCGGTGACAAAGACACTGCTTTTCTGAAAGTCACATTGACCAGTTGGGCAGCAGTGTCAGGATGTGCTATTGATTTCTTTGAATTGATCAAGGATTTCAACGGCTAAAGACCCCATCTGGTGAAAGTTAAGACTTTTACCTTGTTAACACATCTGTGTGGAGTTTTCTTCATATGTTGGAGGACACATCATGAGTAAAATGAGTGGTCAACATTATGGCTTCATAGTCTCAAAAATGCGGATTCAGACTTTCGGTTTCATACGTAGCAAAACAAAAGGAACCAGTTCTCTAAACATGCATTGGGTGGATCCGTGTTACTGTTCTTCTTCAGAATTGATTTCAGTTCTGATAAATAAGGCTAAATAACTTCAATGCTATAGCTTGCCGCTATCTAACACTAGGTATAGTTTTTTAGTGTTCGAGTATAAGGGAGCTGGTGTGCTTGAGCTGAAGCGAGTACGGAGGGATGGGTGGTGAGAAAGACTTGGACTTTCTAGATCTGCAGATTCTAGAGGAAGCATCAGTTTAGGGTTACATTTAAACCATTTTAACACAGGAAAGATTGGTTTCAGAGGGTACAAAAATCCTCTAAATATGTAAAACTTTGATAGTCGAGGATTAAGTTTTAGGGGTTTACGTCGGAAAGGGAGAAGAAAAGAGAGCAGGTATGGTAAGAGGAGACACAAACGTCAAAAGAGCTGACAAAATAGGCAAAAGTGCCAATTTTGTCTGACAGAACAGCGAATGACAGAAAGACTACAGGTTACGCTTCTCAATTCAATGCAGCTTTTGTGCCATATTTGCAGCAAAAAAACCAAAAGTGGAGCGTTTGAGTGAACAATGGATAAATTTGGGTCACATCCAGGTACAATAGATGCTTTACCTGCAACATCTGCTCATGTAGGTAAGTGTGGGAATAGTGTTGTAGTTAGCTTTACGTCTGAAATGATCTTTGTGTAATGTTAGCATTTCAGCAGTACAAACACAATATCCCATTATCCTCCAGGACTCCGATAAATGACGAGCTCCACTGATGTTGTCATTAGTCTACAATATTGAAACAACTCCTTTAGAGTTGACAGTATATGATATTCTCCGACACAGAGAAAAAGAATGTCAAGATTTTGAGGAGACAGAAAGAAGAGGAGCAAGAAAAATCCCCGAAAGATGCCACAGACGAAAACACACATACTAACACGAATGTGAGCGCATTTCGCTTCGGCTCATGTTGAACGTATATCCAGCCTGCCAAACATTAGCAAATCGTGTGAGCCAGCGTTTTCTGTTTCCAGCGAAAAAAATTTGCTGCTGATAAAAAATTCAGCACAGGAGCAAAGTGTTGGCTAAGTGACAGCGAAACGAGATCCAGTAGGAGCAAGTATCCCTCAAGTGTTACAAAAGACCTGCGTAAGCTCTTCTGAGACAGAGCGAGAAAGAGGGGAGGGGAGGAAGCTGAAGAGAGAAGGCCAGGTGAAACAGGGTCAGCGCTCATCTTCCACTGAACCTTATGAGAGTTGATTATCTCCAGCCCTCACCCACACACAGGGCCCTGCCTGCAGAGCGTTCGTCTGTATATGTATGTTTCCCTCTCTCCTTTCCTGTGTGTTATTAATGCTGACATACTTTAGCTTCTGGCTATGTGCTTACCCTGTCCTCTTTCCAACTCTTAAGATAAGGCAGATTACAGACACTGTGAACAAACACACACACACACACACACACATATAACCAACATTAAACATATCTGTTCTAAGAGCAAGGTTAAAGGCAAAACATCAGCGCTTCATCAGAGGATTGTTTTACATCCAAACAGTGTTTACTGTGAACATGTATAGCATCCTGTCTGCTTTAGCTTTGCCTCTGGCTGTCTAGCACACGAGTGTGTGTGTGTGCAGCTTGTCTGATCTATAGGATAAACATTATGTTAGAAAATCTGTTTGCACGAGCTTTAGGGGTTATTTCGAGCCATAAAGGGAAAGGAATGTAAACAAAGAGGATCTACTGGCACGACTCATTTAGCCTATGTTCAAATGTTGGCACGATTTCGTCTCAGTTTAATGTGAGCGCATTTATTTTTTTATTGAGATGTCCCAAATGATGGCAATTGGCGTTATGTCACAGCTCTGTGTCATCATTAATAAGTTACACTTATCTTGCTTTGACTTTGTGTCAAAACTTACATCTGCATCTCCATCTGCCATTATTTTGGAGCCAGTTTATTTGTCAAGAGGGAGTGCATCAATTAAAAACAAAACAGCTCTACAGTTATATTGGTTCCCAATAAAATATGTCACATTTTTATCTTGCTCCTCCAGTCTGATCACCGGATTGCGACTGTACTCTGTGGGCAATCCCACTGTCCATTGTGTGTCCATTAAGGCCTGCACTCACAAAGATTTAAGATGGGGGGAATTTTGCATTGAACAAATCAATTATTTCCAATGGAACTGCTGCAATCAGAGGATTTGCCCGAGGAGACGAAATTAGTCTGCATGAATGTTCTGCACAGAGTTTGGCCTCGGTAATCTTTGACACATGAATTTGTGCAATTGACCAAGAAAAACTGTTCCACAAAAACCAATGCATAGCCTGCAGTTATGAGACAGGGACTATGATGTAAATGTAAAATGTGTGAGCTGGTCCCATTATGAAGCTCTGCCTGCCCCTCTTTTTCCTTTGTGTGCAATGTTAAACAGAATGCCAAAACACAACAGCAAAGAGTAAATAGAGAAGAAGCTATTGTGACTCTTTAATTATTATTTTTTCATTAGAGCTGCAAACGAGAAGCTTACTAAATTCTTAATTGAGAATTTATTAACTCTTAATAGGGGCTGAGTGAAAACTTATTAGGATTAACACTGAAACAGCAAGAAAATAAGACACCAGCACAGCAGCAGCAGCAACAACAACAACAACAACAACAGATCCTTACTTTGTAATAGGAGTGCATACACAGTAAAAAATGTAGTTTTGTACCTTTTCCATCACCTATAGGGACAAACATGTACAGAATTACAATGCTGCACGTTATTTTCAATCAGTTCAATGAACAAAATACTTCCAAGATTTTAGCCTTTTCAAGTGAAAAGGGTATTGAATGTTAAGGGGGTTAAGAGTTGTATTGCTGAAAGGGCACCATTGTTTAGTAATGCAAAGTAACATGAAAAGGCCACTGACTTCAAGAATTGTATTAAAATCCAATAAAGTTTCCACTTTGAATGCATTTCAAGACTACAAAAGAGGGCTGGCGCACACTGTCTGCTTTATAGTCTTTTGTTGTGCAAACTACAACTAACAGACTGTTGTGAACACACAGGTGAGTCATAACAGGTGAAGACATGTGGTAAACAGATATATTCAACCCACATCTTTGGTTGAACAGTTTCAAATCTACTGGATGATAATCCAAGAATGTTAGTTGTCACAACGAATGCACAAGTGCAACACCTCCAACACCATGCCGGACACACAGAAACACCAACCGCCCTCAAGGTCTCAGAGAGAGAAGTACAAAAAGCATCAGAACAAGACTCTGTTAAAGCTTATAAACCAGAGGAAACATGAAAAATCAAGCAAACTATTTAATGAATTGCAATCCAATCCCCGGTTTGATTTGACAGCGCTGGCCAGATGTAATTAAGCCTCAAAAAAGACTTTGTCATAGTGCTCATTTACTGGCTAAACTCCGACAGTGCTCTCTTCTGTAGTATGAAAGTGCCCACCTCCTCTTGTTGCTATAGTGTAATACAACAAGAGGCCTCACCTGATGGTGCCACCCAGTACTACTGCTAATCTAAAGTACTCAAAGGGAAATGGTATCAGCAAATACTGAATATTAAATTACTCGAATCGGATCAGGAGCAAAAACATCTTGAACAGGACATCATTAATTCATTATGTTACACAACTCACATATTGCCAGAAATAAAAACAAACAAACTTCTCTTTATGATAAAGGACTAAAAGGTACAAAAATACAGCTATAAACATCTTTCAAATCCAACAACTACAGCAAATACAGTTCTTCAATCAAGACAAGAGGCGTCACTTTGTTCAAAGTGTGGATTCAGTGTGAATCTCTGCAGAGCAGTGAGTTTAGGATGTCACCACCTCCAGCAGAGGGGAGGATCTTACTATACCCCACAGCAGAGACATGGTTAGTCTGTATACAATGTTCAGTATAATCCATGTTTTGTGTACATGTTGCAGTCTTATGTTCAGATCTGTCAGTCTGCCCCAGGGCAACTGTGGCTACAATGGTCGCTACCACCACCAGAATGAATGTGTGTGAATGAATAATTGACAGTGTAAAGCGTCTTTGAGTGTCCAGAAAAGCGCTATATAAATCTGATCAATTATTATTATTATTAGATATGTGAATCTTTAAAGCTCTTTGTGCAGCATCCACTGGGCCAAGAGACATTTCAACATCTACAAAACATGTATGGTGCTGCAGATGATGCCAACCATGTAAATGTAGTATGTAACCATTTACATCAGTACATTTCGATCAGTTGGGGTTCCTGTGCCACAATTTATTATCGGACATTGAAGGGAGTACATTTAACACACAAATCAATATTTTTTCTAATAAAATCACCACTTTGAATGCTTGCATCTCAGTGCTTGTTCGCTCCAGAAGTGGTGCCCTTCAGTACACTGAGTACTCTGGACACAGTCCCTCTGGTCTCAGGCCAGTACAGTGGACATGACATAGTTCTGTGCAGAATTGTTAAAGATCCCACAGTGCTGAACTGTAAAGCTGCAAGATTCTAGATAAACACTGCACAGCAAAGAACATTTACTTTCTGTAATGCAGTCGCTAGATTGTAGGGTACTTTCTTTTTCCTAGTTTGATTTATGCTTTTTACCCAAATCTTCCTCCTTTTCATCTGGGCCTAGTCTGTGTGCTAAATAATAGGATGCTTCGAAGATCTAATGCATGGAAGCAGTGCACATCAGTGTTATGGAGAAAAGAAATATCATTTAAGCTAGTATTAATGGTCTCCGTGCCGCTTACACTGCTCAAAACTTTTGCTCCTCCGTCGCAATGACAAAGAGGAGAAGAAGTTGGCAGGACTGTCCCAGCTGAGAGGGCCAATCCACTTCTAATTACCCTGTTCCCTTCCTTCAACGAATTGCTCTCACACAGAGGAGCAGAGGGGCCTTTTTTTTTTTCTTTTTTTTTCTCTGTATGTCTGAAAGTCTTCACCAGAGAGCTCACTTATGGGAAGAGAGGGACGGAAGGAAGGATGTGTTAAAGTGGAACAGTGGATCCAGCTGAGAAAGCTGAGACTTCATGAAAGGTAGTCCCATGTGGTTCCACTCATTCAGTCAGTCGAAAAATCTTCCAGCAGACCCTGAAAATCATATTTTTTATAACTAAAATGAGACAAGCTGCACCCAACTAGGGCTTTCATCCCATTTTCTATTTTTTTTGACAGGGACTATTTTGGGGGATTTTGAAGGTGTTTTTTTTAGTTTTCCGTTCCCTCCATGAAGCAACCTCACTGACGCACTAGGAGAGTGTTTGTGAGCTGATTTTTCTAAAGTTTCAGAGTTCCCTATTAACAAACTTGCACAATAATCCAAAACGCTCGTTGTATCGGGTAATAAACCTCAGGTGCATGATTGTACTGTGACATCCAGCTTTGTGACCAGTTTGTGGAGGATGCAGCACCACATTCAGAGAAGGTAACACTCAGTCAGACGACAGAAAAAAAAAAAGTGTTTTAAAATGATTGATGTCACAGCACAGCAGCTTCTGGCTCACTTGTGAATAATCCAGTTAAACTTCGCTCTGCTTCTCCAATCCACACGAGGAGCTGCAGCCTGGACGTTTGACCTCGGAGTGATCGCAGTTTGCCATATCAGAATGAATTATAGATGTTAAAATCTCACATTGATTGAGTAACTGGCAGACGGGACAGTGTTCCTGGGTCATAAAGCTGTAATGAGGGAGATGTTTTAGACCTTCCTCTCAGACTGGTTTCTGCTCCTAAAGGAAGGAGTGTTAAATGGCATGAAATATGATGGTGCATTAGACTGTAAAGAAAACCTAATTGCATAACAGAGTGTGAAAATGTAAAAAAGGAAAGCGAATGAAGAAGAAAACAGCAAGCAAGGAGAGGACAAAAAAAAAAGGATTGTTAATATAACACGATGTGATCAATCTCGTCAGGGGAAACATCTGCTCTTCAAGTTTCCTTCTGTTAGACGCTTTGTGTCTCCTTCTGGTTTATTTTTTTAGGAGTTTCATGGAGTTTATTGTACCACGCATTGTTGTGCACTAAAGACAGAACAGGTCATCCAAAATGAACCACCAGTGAAAGTGAGATCTTGCACCACACATGGTAGCATCGTCTATAAGAGGTTTGGTGGCGTTTTACAAAAGTCAGTCAATTAGTGTGACCAAATGTCCTGTTTTCCCAACACACGTCCTCTTTTCACGTCTTGTAATGGCCGTCCTGGTTGTTATTTTTATAAAGTGACTATTACAATTTTCTATCCAATCAAAATACGCTCCCCCTACAACTGCTACTACTTCTTCTGCGTCTGTGTCTGAGCGCTGCTTTTAGCATGTGGGTATATTCTTTTGTTCTGTTCTTTATTTGATGAGTACAAGCTTGTTTCATTCGTTGCATTTTTAATCCTGGACTGGGCTCAACCCCTCCCCCATCTTGTTGGATATTATGCAGGTGTCAACATCGGTGAATGTAACAAACAAGTCAAACATGAAGATAAGCACGAGAAGCGAGGGGGACAAATACTGTTGA
>NW_007579188.1:67075-75175 GCF_000690725.1 Stegastes partitus
TGCACTACACAATAAAAGTTGTAATATTGGAGTAATTCAGCCATACTAAAGCTGATTCTGTAGAAGAGTAATGATACAGAAATCCCCCTGCAAATTGGCAGGACTGGTTCTTTAAAACTGCTATGCTGTTTGGTTAAGTTTAGGGATTAAAACTACTCTTGTGTTTAGGAAAACGCCACCTTGACCTTTTTTTTGAGGACATGGCTCCCCGCTGCTGTCGCTGCCCTACTTTTTTTTCTTTTTTCTTTATCTTAATCCTGGTCACATTATATGCTAACTTTTGAACTTTTTTTTAGATACTTCTCTCCACAGGAGTCTCCTATATGCCACTGTCCTTGCTTTGTACCTTTTATCTTTCTTTTCCAATATCGCCAACATGTCGGTGGGTTTGAGAGCGAGGTGAGAAAGGCACATGAGGACTCCTGGGTCTACGAATTGCAATGTTCACCACAAAACTGAAACGACACCTACAGTCCTGGACAATGGTTTAGCTTTCATAATTTCTTTTTCGTATTCTTTCATCTCTCTCGCCTTGTGTCTTTTCTCTTTCCGCACTCCTATTTTCATTATAAATCCGCCCTGAGGGACATTTTTTTTCCCCCCCTGCCGTCCACTTCTGATGTGTGACCACTGTTTTTTAAAGCAAGAACTGTTTTCAACAGCTTGCATTTAATTTGAACTGTTAAAGGGATAATATTACAAGAGATGTTATGAGTTTGTGCCAGTTGGCCTTTAGGCTGTTCCTGTTAATGGACAATTGTAGATACAGTATAAGATGATAAAAAGTAATAGTAACTGGAGATTAAAGGATTCATTTTCCGTCCTTCAGAAGAAGCAATTTGTTCTCATTCATTCTGGTACTGTGTGAAAACCAGCTTCCACTGAGAATGGCTCTGTTTCATTTTGTTTCCATTGTACTTCGGCTAAGTGGATTCAAATCAGCGCTGCTTTATTTTAAACTTAACTTTTTTCATAATCCTCAAATCCTCAAAAGTATGTCACCTAGCAAACAGTGTGTCCACAACAGTATGTTCTTATGTAAGCGATCGAGCCTCTCCTCCAAAAAGCCCTGCAGACCAGATGGATGTGGCCAATGCGTCCATCCATTCATCTACTTGGGTATTTAGGGGCATTCTGGGGTTCAATGGGATATGAAATTCCTCCAGTCTTTAGGGTCTATAGGGAAACATGGAAGCGTCACAAATAGTGAACTCCACTCAACTTGGCATGCATGTCAAGTACATGACAACAACAACAACAACAACAACAACAACAACAACAACAACAAAAGAAAAATCTGCAAAAGAAACAAAAAATAATAATAAAACAAATAGAAAAGCTCTAAAAAGCTGGCAGCAAGGGTATCAGAGAAATAAGTTTATTAAAAAGAAAAAAAAAAGCACTGAAATACAGTTCTGTTTAAAAACTGTAAAGACTGAACAGAATAGCAAATATCTGTAAAAATATTATACAGATTTATTTTTTTATTTTTATTTTTTAAATACAGTCAAAGTCTCAACTTCCACTGTGATTATCTATAAGTTACAAAACAGGAATATCTGACCATTTTCTTCATCCTCAACATATTTGTTTCCCTTTTAACTAATGGCAAATATCTGTAAAATATTGTCTTTTTCTTTTTTGCTGATCTAAATACAGTGTCAAATGTTGCCATTGCCATTTATAAAAATGCAGATTTTTTGGCCTTTTATTTTTTTTAGCTTTAACATGTACATGAATGCTTTTTTCTGGTGGTTTTATTTTTATCTATTATCTGTATTTCCCATAACAGGGACAATCTGTAAAATAACAGTCAATTCTTCAAAGAATTTAAGTGAAAGTGTTTCTAGAGCTTGAGCTCATTGATTAATCCTGTGTCCTATCAGGAAATGCTCCTCTTTTCTCTTTTCAGTTTTGTGTGTATATATTTCAGGATCATTTTCCCACAAGAACAGAGGAAACTAGAATCCTTTTCAAGGCAGTTATCTCCCAATTAATGCACATTAACAAAAAAACTGAAGTTCCAAAACATTGAACTGTAAGACAAATAGAAAAGTTACAAAAAATCAGAACTTTAACACTAATGACAATGAAAGGGAAAAAAAATCGGTATTGCGAGCCACTTTACGTTCCATATTTACAGTCTCTAGCAGCATGATATCCACAGTGAAGTGGGTTGGGAAACAGAGAGGAAAAAGGAAATGTGTGCGACATGATGGATGGTGGTACATCGGTAACACCAGTCTGAGGGGACACAGGGACAGAAAATGGTTTCAACGACTCTGTTTATTACCCATCGCTCACACAATGACACATACTACTTTCATGGGCACACGAAAACATGAACTCTCACACCAAAATGCAAACACACAGCGAAAGCAATAAGGACCGAGAGTGACACTCACACATAACAGACTGGGTCATTTCATTTCTCTCTCCTGGAGTCCTGTTCTTTTCCTCATACTCTTGCATTTTTTTTTTCCCAAAAAATTGGAGGGGAGAGTGTGGGACGCTCGGGAAACAGATGTGTCATCCGTGGTAAAAACGCCGAAGGGAATCTGTAATGAAACTCATCTCACTGGCAGGATTTGCAGTGACTGCTCAAATCAGATTTTTTCCACTTGTGTGACACAGACCTTATCTCTTCATTGCTATCTAAACAGTGAAAAATCTGATTCTTTTCCATTTTAATCCCCCTGTAAAGACGAAGGTGCAACAAATTAGATTTTTAACAGGTAGCGAGGAGTCATCTCTGCTGACATTGCGAGTCATTACAGAAGATCCCCGTTTCTTCTGCATTAGCTCTCTGTACTCTCATAACAGCTGCTGATGACTTTCCATTTCTCTTCTGGTTCTCTTTAATGATTTTCCCAAGCTACAGCGAGAGGAGGAAGACACAAAAGAAGACAAAGAGATGCTCCGCGATACTCATTTCACAACCTGTTTTGCTCTCTCATTCTCAGCCTTTCTGTTCGTCCCTTTACTTGGCTGTGTCAGATGGGATACATGTACCTGATCTGTTTAGGAGAGTGGGCGATAGTGGAGACTAAGACACTTAGACACATCCTGCAGGCAGGGACTCTGTTTAAAAAACAGATATGCACACACCCACGTGCACATGCGAGTTCACGTACTCGCACATTTTCAAGAGTTTTGCAGATATTGTATGTGGCATAACTGGTTCATCGTCCTCGTTCTCTAATCCAGTTTTTCCACAAAAAGCAAAAAAAAAAAAAGTGTTTTTAGGAATTAAGCAGAGAAGGCCTTGTTTTCATATTGTGAAACATCATGCATTTTTGATACGATGCAGTGGTTCTGAAGAGGATTTTATGAATCTTGGCAACGTAGTACTCGCTTGGCTTGATGACGGGGGACACTGTTGATGCTCAGAGGGAATTTGTATATTCGCTTCCTGCTTTCACATGAAGGTGAGAGGTCATCTCAGATACAGAACACCACCTCTAGGTGTAATAGAGAATCTGTATTTTGATCAGGGCCACTACAGCAGGCTGGATGCTTGTTGCTAAAGTAGCATTTCCTAATTAAAATTCAACTTCAATGGATGCTGTGTAGCCCAGCTCTGCATTAAGTGAATACATTTAGTGCACCCTGAGGTTTCCAGAATGTAAATATCCTAAGCATATGAGCAAGCACACATACTAAGCATGCTATTTGCATGTACTGGCATACAGATATAATATATACAGGAAGGATAAGGCGAAATAATGTGGACAGAATGGTCATGCAGAAACTGGCTCTTACACACTTGCAGAAAACATGGAGAGAAAAGTTATACAACTGGCTATAACACTGCATGGGCACACATACATACACACACCCAGAGGCATGCTTGTACATACACAGACAAACACAAATCCACATCCAGGGGTGCCATCACTGTGAGGCAAGCCGGAGTTAGGGCAGTGTGATGGTGTTATATAACGGGGCTGGCCAAGCACGGCTAAGCATTTTTATCTGGGCTAACAACAACTCTGTTTGGAGTACTGCGAATGTGTGTGTGTGTGTGTGTGAGAGAGAGAGAGAGAGAGAGAGAGAGAGGAAAGAGGAGAGAGGGATGTTATGAAATCAAGCTACACGGGAGAAAGATGAAATTTGTGTTAAGCAAAAGAGAAATAAGACATGCGGCGTGAAACATAAAAACACAAGGGAAGATCTGGCTAAGTGCAAGCAAAGTACCATGTCACTCACAGCGGGGCTGCTACACTTTCAGCGGCAATCTAATGCAAGTTCCAGGTCTGCCTCAAATAAACTCACATGTGAATTGAAGCAGTTTGGTGTGGTACCGAGTGCTGCAAATATTATATACAATACAGGACTGAATGACGAAAGAATTCCACTACAAACCTGCTCCCTGTTCACCTAATGTTTAGTCCATCTGATTGGGGCTGAACTACAAAGTCATTTTGGGTGTCGTCAAGTGCATCGAACCTAAATTTCAATAGTTTTTAAAACAAACAAACGTCTGAAATCTAAGGGAAGACACATTCTGACATAGTTGGACTCACCAGATGTAGATTGCTGTTAGAATCTTGCCATTGCTCGTGCATCTTCAAGTAGCTTTATCACAAAAGTACCACTGGGGAAGAGGCATCCAAAACACAATCCAGGCTTGCTAGTCAACTGCAGGCTGGGCCACAAAAACACTCTGGCAACAGTTGGAATCACAAGGGAAAAGGCTGGTATGCTAGTACGAGAAACAAGGTGAGGAACACCAAGAAAAGGGTGAGTATATACACACTGGAGACAATCACAGATGGAGCCCATTAGGGTGTGGCAGGTAATCACACAGGTGGGACAGCAAAGACCAGGAAATGTAAAGACACCTGTAATGAGACGAGCACATAACAGGAAGTAGCAAAATAAAACAGGAAATGGTCAAAACATGACCAATGAGCAGGAGCTAGAAGTGTCAGGCCTTTTTTCTTCCAAATCTGCTCGCTACAGTTGTTGAAAAAAAAAAAAAAAGACGGACACGTGTGAAGACCATGTATATAATGGCAGTCTTGAGTTTCCAATAACACCTATGAGTCTATATTTTCTGTGACATAAATAATTGAAACACATGTCTTTCTCGCAAAAAACAATCATGCATTTTGGTTCTTTTAGATGTTTATTATTTGACTAAATCTGCTGGGTCAACAATATACATACAGCAATGCTAATATTTAGTTAAATGTTCCTTGGCTATTTTCGTCTTAATTCTTCGCTTTTTGTAGCCATCCACAAGCTTCTGTCAAGTTTTTGGTTGTATCTTTGACCTCTCCTAATGACAATATTAATGCAGTTTAGCTAAATTTGTTGGCTTTCTGACACAGACTTGTTTTTTTCGACACAGCCCACAGGTTTTTGCTGGGGTTTAAGCCAGACGAAAAGTTTAATTCTAGCCTGATTTATTCTGTACCATTTTGGTGTGTGTTTGGGGTCATTGTATTGTTGGAACACTCAGCTGTGTCCAAGATGATTTTAGGTTTTTTCTAGGGACTGTGGAGGTAATGGGCTGGAGGGTGGTGCAGTTGGTAGCACTGTTGCCTCGCAGCAAAAAGGTCGCCGGTTCGCGTCCCGGTGGGGGCACCGGAATCTTTCAGCGTGGAGTCTCCATGTTCTCCCCGTGCAGCGTGGGTTCTCTCCAGGTTCTCCGGCTTCCTCCCACAAAGTCCAAAAACATGTTGAGGTTAATTGGTGATTCTAAATTGTCTGTAGGTGTGAATGTGAGTGTGCTTGGTTGTCTGTCTCTAAGTGTGGCCCTGTGATAGACTGGTGACCTGTCCAGGGTGTCCCCTGCCTTTGCCCTAAGTCGGCTGGGATAGACTCCAGCCCCCCACCGACCCTAGTGAGGATTAAGCGGTGTATAGATAATGGATGGATGGATGTGGAGATAATCCTCCCTATTCATTATTCCATTTACTTACTACTTTACCAGTTGTAGCAAAACATCCCCGGAGCATAATACTGCCATCACCGTGCGTGATTGTATGTTTGGTGTTTTTGGGGTTAAAGGCTTCACCTCCTCTCCTCCAAACACATTTCTGGTCATCTGCTCAATTTTTGTTTCTTGTGAAAACAGAACTTTCCTCATGAAAGCCTTCACTTTGTCCATGTGATTAGCAAAAAACTTCAGTTGAATTTTTAGGCGCTGTCTCTGGAGAAAGGACTTCCTTGTATGCATGGCAGCATCTCAGCTCACGGCAATGTAAAACACACTTGCAGCACAATTCCAGCTCAAATTGTAATCAACAGATCCGGCTTTCAATCACAGATGCAGACAATGTGTTCTTGCTGATGACGGCGGAACAGCAGCAGCTCATTGGTTTTCAGAGCAGAACAGCCCATTTAAAACTGACATTGTGGGTACATTTGCTGAATATTGGCCAATATAGTTTCAACACTGCAGGTCTGGCTATGCGGGACTTATTATGACACAACACAAAATAGACAGGACCCGCTCAACAAAAAGGCACCATTACCGTTCGAAATCTCCAGATCATCTTGACGGACTTTAGCTTTTCATCGTTACAGCAAACGATTCTGGAACCGAGACGTGTTTGTTTGAGAGTGTTTGAAAACATGTTGGACTGAATGTGTTAGTTGTAACACATGGCTGTCTCTGCTGTCAGGAGGCTGCAAAAATGGTGAGAACTGATGAATTTTTAATGCTAACAGGCAGAAGAGGAGTCTGCTGGTATCACTGGAGATTTAGCTCTACCCAGATGGTCGGTGTTTATCTTAAACATCACAGAGGTATGAGAGGACAGCAAGACACAGAGAGATAAGGAATAAGGGAAAGGGATGGAGGGGTGGGGGGGATGAAAGGAAAGTAGAATTATGTTGTGATGGAAGTGTGTGTGTGTGTGTGTGTGTGTGTTAGCCGGCAGGCAAGACATCTGAATGGCTGTCCCAGATACCCAAATAAGTCTCATCACATAATTCTATTACAATTGCTTAAGTCAGCACAGATGAGACGCACAAACACACTTTGTGCACATGATCACCTCGGCTTTATCATCTGCCACTTTCATCTGCCTCTGTATCACCGGCTGTAACATGGTTAGGTGGGACCGAGTGCTGCGATAGAGCCGCAATAAACAAAGCAGAAATACAGATAAAAATCTATCTCCACCCGTCTAAACATGATGAAGTGAAGGACCAGAATATATCATATGGTTCATATTGACATTGTGTGCAGCTGCAGTATGTCGGTGATGTATGTGTGTGCGCTGTGGGTACACGCTTGCATGGCGCATGCTGTCGAGGCAGACTGATCCACAGCAGGCGTTCTTTGATTGGGTTATTTAAGTGCTGTGATTCTCCATGTGCAAACATTTCACACACACATACACACACACTCATGCGTGCACACACACACGGAGCTAATTAACACCTCACTCTCCCTCTGGTATGCCGCAATCAAGCTTGATATTTTTAATCAAACATGAGTGCTCACATAGCTGCACACCTGCACTGTCCCCATTCATAACACCCCGACGCGCACGCCCGCACACACTCGCGCACAGTTTCGGTGATCTGAAATCATATGCGCGAGTTTCGCAACAAGTAATTAGCCCGCGTTAGTGATTAGCCTTAGACGCAATTAGCCTCCAGCCCTGGCATGCTCGTTTATCACCATTTGAAAGGGCAATGTGATGGGATAGGAACATTAAGGTAAGCACAGTTACGGGGCAATTCACACGAGGACACACTTCTTTTTGTTCATTTCAATTAAGAGTTTAGATTCTCACTCACATGTATAGATGAAAGATAAGCCTGACTACCAAATGCAGAGCAACACCTTTTGCATATTGATGTGAGTAGAGAGCCAAAGTCATGATGTCACAAGCTCTTCCTCTATTCCCACTATATCTTCTAAAGTTCAGTGCAAGCTCTCATTCAATATTTATTTCCTCAGTTTTTGATGAAGTTTTCGGGATTTATTTTGTGCAGTCCGAGGCAGTATTTGAAATTACACATCTATAACTCCTGTGAACATTTACCTGCAAAGGTACTTGTGCTTTCATAACTTCATTCGGTTTCAACCATTTTCCACCATTTTTATAACATTTCAGTTTTTGGCTGATGATTTAA